>NC_092727.1:12387364-12554864 GCF_047496885.1 Scyliorhinus torazame | reverse complement strand
GGCCTTGGTAGGGTGCTCTTTCAGAGGGGTCGGTGCAGACGTAGTGGGCCGAAAGGCTTCCTTTTGCACTGCAGGAATTCTATGATTCTAACCTGCGGAAGGGCAGCACGGTAGCATTGTGGATAGCACAATTGCTTCACAGCTCCAGGGTCCCATGTTCAATTCCGGCTTGGGTCACTGTCTATGCGGAGTCTGCACATCCTCCCCGTGTGTGCGTGGGTTTCCTCCCGGTGCTCCGGTTTCCTCCCACAGTCCAAAGCTGTGCAGGTTAGGTGGATTGGCCATGATAAATTGCCCTTAGTGTCCAAAATTGCCCTTAGTGTTGTGTGGGGTTACTGGGTTATGGGGATTGGGTGGAGGTGTTGACCTTGAGTAGGGTGCTCTTTCCAAGAGCCGATGCAGACTCGATGGGCCGAATGGCCTCCTTCTGCACTGTAAATTCTATGATTCTAAGAAGAAGGCCGAGAGGAGATTTGATAGAGATGTTCAAAATCATGAGGGGGCTGGACAGAGCAGACAGGGAGAAACTGTTCCTGCTCTAAAAAGGATCAAGAACGAGAGGGCACAGATTTAAGGTGATTTGCAAAAGAAGGAAATGTGATGTGAGAAAAAAACATGCAGCGAGGTTTGGGGGCCTGGAGTGTGCTGGTTGGAATGTGGGGGAGGCGGATTCAATCGAGGCATCCAAGAGGCCATTGGATGATTACTTGAACGGAAACAATGTGCAGTGGGACGGGGAAAAGCCAGGGCAGTGGCGCAAAGCCACAATACTCGTTTGGAGAGCCGATGCAAATGGGATGGGCCAAATGACCTCCTTGTGCACTGAGGAATTCTGTACTGGTGTATAAATTCCAGTCTTCCTTGTCTAATGTTAGCGTAATCTCTCAGCAGTGGTAATCATTGGCAATTGACATGGACTGCTCACCGGTTTCTAAAACTGAGGCAATGAAACACATTTAAGGGCGATCCATCAGATAAAAATCTATAAACTGAAGAGAGCAAGCTAACAGTAAAGAGACTGAATTATGTCATTATAATAGCAAATCAGTGTCACTTGGATTGAAATTCAGAGAGATTTGTTTTCTAACCCAATCCCACACCATCCATTAGCTTTTGTTCTTCGTTTACTATTAATTCCTCTGGGCCATGTTGGAAGATATAATCGTTTGTTACAACATAGGTATTCAAAATAGGGGTCTCCAGAGACTAAGGGATCAGCGAAAGGGGTTTAGAGGGTTTTGCAAGCCTGTATGATTCTGGTGTTTGTTAACTCAAAGGAACCTGAGTCTATTGCTATATGCTAATGTATCTTTCTTGCTGCTGGCCAACATAATCTTTCAGAAATTAAAGACGGGGTTTCTGGAGCTGCATTCAGTTTGAGAGGGGCTCCTTGGAAGTATGCCAATATTTGGAGGGGCTCTCCATAAGTATATCAATGATGAGCTTGAAAATCAACGTTAAATAGATTTCTTTTTAATCCATGTTTTGTATTCTCATTGCAATATGTTGTGTTGGTCGGATGTTCCAATCAGTATTTCAATTAACTGCTGCACATGAAGGCAAATTAGAAGATTGGAATTCTTGACTATCTCTCAATCATTGGAAACGGGATTGGGGGAAGAGTTTGCAGTCCAAGGCATGTCAGAACAACAAAGGCAGTTAGGAGGTGGGCTCCTTTTCCATTTATGATGGAAGTTTTTGTGAAGGAACCAACACAGATAAGGTTCGATGAAGCCTTTCCAAAGATAACCAACTCTGACGACTGTGTAGCTTACACGGAGGTTTGTGGGCTCTGCTGGGGATGGGAAAAGACCAAGGAATCCAGCTCTTTGGATGACATCAAGATCTTTGGGAACAGCGGTGCCTCTTCACTTATACACAGGCGATGAAGATGACAAAAAGAATTGTGTCTCTCAGAAACATCTCAAAGCCCCGACGCACAAAGGATTACTTTGTAGAGCACTGCATTGCGATGCAGTTGAACGTGGCAGCCATTTCACGCACAGCGTGATCCCACAAGAACCAAGATGAGAGTCCAGCTGACATTGGTACAGTGCTGCTACTGGGTGAGGCTGGACTGGAATGCCACAAAGCACAATTACATTCACAGTAGCGTAGAGCAGCTAACTGACATTCTCCACAATCTCACCAAACTCAACACAGCAAAGGACACCATTCGTACAATTCAATATGAGCGAGACATTTCTCCAGTTTGTTACAGTGACATCCTCCCTGAATGATTCCATTACTGTTGCAGGGAGATTAATATCAAATATTGAATGAATCTCCAGGGTCTCCATGACACTGGATATAAATTGTTCTTTTATGGGGCAAGATGCCACAGCCAAACAATAACAGATCAACCTCCAGTGTGACACTCCAGATTATTCTGACAAACAAGGTCACTGGCCTTCCAAAATAAATAGGCAAAATTGGCATCATGTTAAAATTCCCAGAAACCGGCAGTAGCAATGGAAATTCACCTATTCGGTCTCTATAAATGAAGGTATGGAAACAATTGATGCCTGAAATCTCAAACGAATGGAGTTACGCATTGGAATTGTCTTTGAGGTTGACATAAACACATCGGGGTCAATCTCCCAGTCCCACCCCACCGCGGGAAACGGTGCAAGCGGGATGGAAAATTTGGAGGACCATTTAAAGGTCCGGCGACCTCGGGCGGGAATTTCGGGTCTTGGGCCGGGGACGGATGGAATGTCCCGCCCAGTTATTTTACACACACGTGCGCATGCACAATTAGAATACACGCAATACAATGGGCATGATTAACCAGCCGCGTCACTCCGGAATCGGAATGGGACGTGGTCGGTAGATCCCGGGGGAGGCCTCTCCCGCGGTTTCTCGATGGTCGTTATGCCTCGTGAGATCGAACAAGATCTCGCAAGACTTCGTGATCCGGACCCCGCTCATGGTGGGTGACACTCTGTCTCGCACGGTTAAGTGAGCTCAAAAACTCAGCCTCTGGCCATCCGGGCACCATGACACTGCCAGGCTGGCACCATGGCACTGCCACCCAGGTACCATGACAGTGCCACCTGGGTGCCACTCTGGCATTGCCAGGGTGCCCAGGTGGCACTGCCAGGGTGCCAGGCTGGTTAGTCCGAGGTAGCAGGTTGGCATTTTGCTCGCGCCGTAGTTCGGGCCCGGGGGTGCCCTGCCGATATGTGGTGGGGTTCAGGGGGCCTCGGGAATCCCACAACAGGTGAGTCAGGGCATTGGGGGACGGGATCCGGGGTTCGCATTGGGGGTGGAGAGATTGGGGCGCCATCCCAATCGCTTCCTGCGCTAAGCTGCTCTGCGCATCGGGGAAGAGTGACCTCGGCAGGACTTTGCCTGCTGGGGGCCGGAAAAAAATGAGAGATAGCGGGGTCCCCTCGATTCCGGCCGTTCTTTTTAGTTAAAGCAGTCCATCATTTCTGAATCCACATGCACAAGGTCATTAGTGAAGACCTTTACAATCAGGGACACACACCCATGAACTGTCAAGAAAACTGGTCAAATGGACGAGGTTACCCAGTGCCCACACCAAGGGTAGGGATTTCTGTCTCACGGAGCATGTTTTACACTGGTGGAGACGACCTGTTATTGTTCAGCCCTGCCACTCTCAACAGGATTTCCCATTGTTCACATCCTCTGCCACTGGGGAACACGCAATGGGGGGGGGTCACCGTTTGCGGGAGCAGAATATCCCGCTGGCAGGAACAGCGGGAAAATCCCACCCTTCATCTTCAAAATTGATACGGGATATAGCTGCTTGCTCCGCACCTGAACCTTACATATAAGCTGATCCATTGCCCAGACCAGCCATTCGCCTAACCTCTGACAATGCCAATTTCAGACAATGCAGAGGGGGCACCTTTGCGCAATCTTACCTATTAGGAACTGGATTGAAGCCATTTCCAATTCACGTTAAGGCCATAGGTTCCTTGTTATATTCCGAGGTTTTATATTCTACCTGTCCTGCCTGGTTTCAAACTTGGGTTTCAGAGATGAAAAGAAAAAGGTACTCATTATCCCATCCCAACTACTTCAATATAAAAAGGAAAGGCCAGGTAATGTTATTCTCATACCCTTTCCAGGACAAAGCAACCTACGTGATTGGCACCTCATCCAACAACTTAAAACATTCACTAACGAACAGTGGCAGCAGTATGTACCATCCACAAGAGGCACTGCAGTAATCGGAAAGGCTGCCACGCCAGCACCTTCCAAACCCACACTCTACCACCTAGAAGGGCAAGGGCTTGACGTGGGAACACCACCACCTGCAACTTCTCCTCTAAGTGATCATCCTGGCTTGGAAATATAGCGCCGTTCCTTCAGTTTCGCTGGGTCAAAATCCTGGAAATGCCTCCCGAATAGCACTGTAGATGTATGGGCATTCCATAGACTGCAGGGGAACTAGGGATGGGCACAATACTCTGACCTTGTCAGAGATATCAAAAAATAAATTTTAAAAAATGAACTTCCCAAGGATCCAATGATATTATGCGTTATTGACAGTAAAGATCAGCCAAATTGTTCCTCTCATTTCAGTTAGGACATATGACATGATGTGGATAGACACTGCTGGACAAAGCCAGCCGGACTGAAAACAGACCCTTCATTAGGACACATTGTCCAAGCACGCAAAATGTTGATATATCTGTTTTCCTCTGGAGGCACTTGCCTGGGTGTTTCCAGCATTTTCTGTTTCTGTTTCAGATTTCAGGCACCTGCCGTGTTTTGGCACCTTTTCTTCCATGGGCTGTGTGCCACGTCGTCAAGGCCAGCATTTGTTGCCCAGCCCGAATTGCTCCTGAGCCGAGTGGCTGGCACAGACACTCCAGAGGAAGTTAAGAGGTTGCGGCTGTTAAGATTGCTGTGGCTCTGGAGTCACATGTAGGGGCAGGTAGGCACAACAGCTCTGCTCCCTAGGGAAAGGGCAGTTTGTGAACCAGATGAGGGTTTACGGCCATCGATGATAAGACCATAAGACATAGGAGCAGGATTAGTCCACTCGGCCCATCGAGTCTGCTCCGCCATTCAATCATGGCTGATATTTTTCTCATCCCCAATCTCCTGCCTTCTCCCCATTATCCCTGATCCCCTTATTAATCAAGAACCTATCTATCTCTGTCTTAAAGACATTCAGAGATTTGGCCTCCACAGCCTTCTGCGACAAAGAGTTCCACAGCTTCACCACCATCTGGCTGAAGAAATTCCTCCTCATCTCTGTTTCAATGATCGTCCCTTTAGGCTGAGATAGTGTCCTCTGCTTCTAGTTTTTCCGACAAGTGGAAACATCCTCTCCATGTCCACTCTATCCGGGCCTCGCGGTATCCTGTAAGTTTCAATAAGATCCCCCCTCATCCTTCTAAACCCCAACGAGTACAAACCTAGAGTCCTCAACCATTCCTCATACGACAATCTCTTCATTCCGGGGATCATTCTTGTGAACCTACTCTGGACCCTTTCCAAGGCCAGCACTTCCTTCCTTAGATACGGGGCCCAAAACTGCTCACAATACTCCAAATGGGGTCTGACCAGAGCCTTATATAGCCTCAGAAGTACATCCCTGGTCTTGTATTCTAGACCTCTCGACATGAATACTAACATTGCATTTGCCTTCCTGAACCTGCACATTAACCTTGAAAGAATCATGAACAAGTACTCCCAAGTCCCTTTGTGCTCCTGATTTCCTAAGCATCTTCCCATTTAGGAAATAGTCTATGCCTCCATTTCTCCTTCCAAAGTGCATAACCTCACACTTTTCCACATTGTATTCCATCTGCCACTTCTTTGCCCACTTTCCTAGCCTGTCCAAGTCCTTCTGCAGCCCACCTGCTTCCTCAATACTACCTGCTCCTCTACAGATCTTTGTATCATCTGCAAACTTAGCAACAGTGCCTTCAGTTCCTTCTCCCAGTCACTATTACTGAGACGAGCTTTACATCCGGGATTTACTCATTAAGTTCAAACTCCATCAGCTGGAACCGTGATTTGACCTCAGAGCATTATGTTGGGCCTCTGGATTACCCTTTACCCAGTGTCCAGTGCCGTTACCCACTACCCCACCATCTCACCCCATACTGGAAACAGTTCGAATGTTGGGTAGACGCAGAGTGGGACGTAGAGGGTTGTGAATTTTAATAAACAATTCAAATAATGGTGTAGCCCAGATTGGAGCAATAGCCTATTCTCGTATTTGAAATAAAAAAGTACCTAATTTCCCTCCTTCATGAAAATTAAACATTCATCATTTCCCCGAGAACCAAATTTCAACCTGTCACCTAAGCAAAGCTTTACTATTATCCTGCCTGGCAACAAAGGAGTTAAAGACTTAGCCTGGCAAAGCTCCCAAGCAGCAGAGAGAGTTTTACGCTGCATAAGTATTTGAAATACCTTGCTGCATTGCCGGGGTCAGCTCTAATGGCTTTCTAATATTAATGCAAGTTTCACGATTGGTATTTGCACAACAGACTCAAATGTAAAACCTTTAATCCTCTGGCTTTGCATCCGTCACAATATATACTCAACTAATACTTCATAAAACTGTTCAGGGAAAGCTAGAGAAATACACAATCGCAAAACAACGGCGTGGCATTTTTGAAGAGGTGATAACCCTGTTGCACGCCTGAAGAGAAATCAAGGAATCAATATCTTGACTTCTGATAAGATAGGAGTAGCCTTTCTTTTTCATTGATGTGTTCAAGTTATTTCAAATGTAAAATGGCAATGGAAAGCTATGAGAGATCCAGTTAACAGCATCTAATGTGTCAAAGGCAACAAAAGAACAAGTGAAATAGGTGCCAGAGTAGGCCATATGATTCCTCATGCCTCTCAGTAAGATCATGACAGTTCTTCCACCTCAGCTCCACTTCCCCTCCTAGAAGAACCAGAGAATTCCTACAGCGCAGAACAAGGCCATTTGTCCCATCAAGTCTGCACCGACCCTCTGAAAGAACACCCTATCTAGGACCACCCACAACTTAGACAGAGAAATATAGAAACTAGGAGCAGGAGGAGGCCATTCGGCCCTTCAAGCCCGCTCCACCCATTCATTATGATCATGGCTGATCATCCAACTCATAGCCTGATCCCACCGTACCCGCAAATCATTTGATCCCCTTCAACCCAAGAGCTATATTTAACTGCTTCTTGAAAATATTCAATGCCTGAGAATCCATAGATTTCCGGGGTGAAGAATTCCAGTTTCACAACCCACTGGCTGAAGAAATTCCTCTTCATCTCAATTTTAAATGGCTGACCCCTTAACCTGTGACTCTGACCTTTAGTTCGAGGTTTGCTAGCCAGGGGAAGTCTAAGGTATTGAAATTGGAAACGGAGTTTGATCCCGAATTGAGCTGCTCCTCTGAATTGTGCAATGGAGCAGTATGGGTAGTCTACCAAGTTGATTGGGCGAGGTGGGGGGGGGGGAGCTTTGCATGCAAAGTTCAGTATGTCTTTATAAGACATTTTGCCACCAATTTCCTCCCCTGCTCTTCTGGAGCTGCTGACTTTCAAACCCCAGTTGGCCAAACTTTGTTTGTGAGCCTTTGCGTCCATCCTAACATCACATCATAGATTATCATAGAATTTACAGTGCAGAAGGAGGCCATTCGGCCCATCGAGTCTGCACCGGCTCTTGGAAAGAGCACCCAACCCAAGGTCAACACCTCCACCCTATCCCCATAACCCAGTAACCCCACCCAACACTAAGGGCAATTTTGGACACTAAGGGCAATTTATCTGGCCAATTCACCTAACCTGCACATCTTTGGACTGTGGGAGGAAACCGGAGCACCCGGAGGAAACCCACGCACACACGGGGAGGATGTGCAGACTCCACACAGAAAGTGACCCAAGCCGGAATCGAACCTGGGACCCTGGAGCTGTGAAGCAATTGTGCTATCCACAATGCTACCGTGTTGCCCATGAAGGTTTTGGGCAAACTGATGCCCAAGCAACACATTTCAGTGATTCAGCCTGTTTGAATTTTGTGGACCTAGAGATTGAGGAAAACAGGAATTGTTGGAAACTGTTTAGTTTCCTTTTGACCATCCAGCTAGTTGCATGAATAAATGATGTTGACTAAAACTAATGATAGTGATTAATCTCTATAAATTAGTCCACTGTGGATCCATATATGATGTAAGAGAAAGCTCCAGAGATGGAGAGCTTTTGGAACCATGTATCCAAAGGCACCTGGTTCTCAAATGTATCTAATTATTTGTATACTGCATCCCAAAATGAAATCAATCCAATTAAATTTGAATGAATCAATACTGTCTGTTAGGAAAACAAAGGCAGTGGAGTTTGCACACCCTCCCCGTGTTTGCGTGGGTTTCGCCCCCGCAACCTAAAGATGTGCTGACTAGGTGGATTGGCCACACTAAATTGCCCCTTAATTGGAAAAAAGTTAATTGGGTACTCTAAATTTATTTTAAAAAAGGAAAACAAAGGCAGCTTTACATGATGATTTTTTATTTGTATTGGGAACCATGAGAAATAAGGTATAGTTTACATGCGTTTAATGTAATATTTTTGTGCCTGAAAGGATAAAACCTATAGTTAGATTTATGCTGGACAAAGATGTTTGTATGTGTGGGGTTGATTAAGTTCCAATTGTGTTTTTATTGTGCTTCGAGAGGGCTTCAGTGTGAAGAATAAATAAATAAGCAGTGGTTGCTTAGCAACTTGGGCCTTGTAAGGTAAAGACAATTTTAAGTTTTAGTTTAGCTAACTTCACTGCAGTTGGAGATAAGTAGTGAGAGAGAAGGTAGCTCTCACAGATCTGTTTAGACAGCCAGAAAGGAACGTCTCTCTGCTTTGCCATTGGAAAAGCCATACCACAAAGTAATGGTTTAGAAAACAAGTGTAGAGATCTGAAGAGCGGCTAGTCAAGGAAACTAGAGAAATGAAGTCTGAGCTTAAAGGTACTGGAACAGAGCACTGTCCGGCAAAGACAGATAGAGCTGAGAAGAAGGCTGAGAGGAGATGTCGGAAAGGTATCTGAAGTGATTTTCAGGTTTGTGAAATTTTGCTGCAGCCCGTGGAACGCGAGTTGAAATTATTATGGAAATCAGCTGGACCTCGGAGCTTGTGTAAAAGCAGTTAAGACAAAGAAAATCTAAAAGGGGTGGTATAAAATCCTGGACTGGATTCACTGTTCAAAGTGGAGCAGATGTTTGTGTTAAATAAGTAATTTGTAAAACCTGGACTGATTTTCGGAATGCAAACCGCTAAGGGAAAACATGATTATGAGAGAAGATTTTAAAGGGTGTTTTTGGAAGTGGAGTTTGGAAACTTTCATGTGATCATCATCTGGGTAGGGATTCTGAAGAGAAATCCACAGACACTAACTTGGGTTCAGAGTGGAGTGTGTGTATTTGACCACAGTCACCTTATGTACTTGAAAGAGACTTTGTGTTAATAAGAGCATTATAGATTAAGATGTACTTTGTAATTAGTGTAAATCCTTAAACCTGTATGCAAATGTTCAGCTAAGGGGGAGAAAAGGAGTATTATACAATAATCCAACTTTTCATGTTCAATAAATGTGTTTTTCTTGTTGTTCAAACAAATTAGCCGTCCCATAACTCTGTTCCTCCATGTTTTATTTTTTTAAATGTTAGTTTTTTGAGCCAGGGTTCCAATCTGGAATCTTCTTCCCTGTCATAACATCAACTGGGATTGTAACATATCTGATTGGATTGGATTGGATTTGTTTATTGTCACATGTACCGAGGTACAGTGAAAAGTAATTTTTCTGCGAGCAGCTCAACAGATCATTAAGTACACGGGAAGGAAAAGGGAAGAAAAGAAAATTCATAATAGGGCAACACAACATATACAATGTAACTACATAAGCACCGGCATCGGATGAAGCATACAGCGTGTAGTGTTAATGAAGTCAGTCCATAAGAGGGTCATTTAGGAGTCTGGTGACAGTGGGGAAGAAGCTGTTTTTGAGTCTGTTCGTGCGTGTTCTCAGATTTCTGTATCTCCTGCCCGATGGAAGAAGTTGGAAGAGTGAGTAAGCCGGGTGGGAGGGATCTTTGATTATACTGCCCGCTTTCCCCAGGCAGCGGGAGGTGTAGATGGAGTCAATGGATGGGAGGCTGGTTCATGTGATGGACTGGGCGGTGTTCACGACTCTCTGAAGTTTCTTGCGGTCCTGGGCCGAGCAGTTGCCATACCAGGCTGTGATGCAGCCTCTGATGCACTATCAATTACGACGAGACGAGAGTAGAGAGTAATCGAGGCTTTATTGCACAGAGATGTGTTGCCTCCTGCAGCTGCTGCCGAAATGGCTGCAGCTCGGTGAGCACACACATTTATACTCTGCCTACTGGGCGGAGCTAACAGGCAGGGATCTACCTCGGTACCTGTAGTACAGGAGCCTTACCGTATTACTTCTCATATACGTAATATACACAAACAGTGGTGACTACCACATTCACCCCCTGTTAAAAAAGAGTCCAGCGGGGGTGGTGGAAAACTATTTACCGGTATATGAGCATTTTTAAAGTGTACAGTTTGGGGAAAGTTCACAAATTTAGCCGGCCGGGTGCCTTGATCCTCCGTTGCGAGCGCGGCAGTCCCGGTGGCGATGCAGGCGCCGGCTTGGTCGCCGGTGACTCCGGGAGTGTGTAGGCCTCATCTTCATCCCCAGGTGGGTCCAAGGATCGTCCCGGAGCGGGGGCTGTGGTGAGGTGCGCTGGGGGGGAGGATGGGTGGCGCCGGGACAGTTGGGGGAAATGGGTGGCGCCAGGTCCCTGAGGGAGACTATGTCTTGGCAGCCGTCGGGTATGCCACGTAGGCGTACTGCGGGTTTGCATGGAGTAGCTGTACCCTCTCGCTCAACGGGTCTGCCTTGTGGAGCCGCACGTGCTTGCGGAGGAGAACCGGTCCTGGGGCTGCCAGCCACTTTGGGAGCTAAACCCCGGAGGTGGACTTCCTCGGGAAGGCAAGGAGGTGTTCATGGTGGGTTGCATTAGTCGCAGTGCAAAGTAGCGATCGGGATGGAGTGGAGGGCGTCGGGGTGGACCTCCTGCCAGCAGGAGACCGGAAGATTTTTAGACTGTAGGGCCAGCAGGACGGCCTTCCAGACCGTCCTGTTCTCCCTCTCCACCTGCCCGTTTCCCAGGGGGTTATAGCCGGTCGTCCTGCTCGATGCAATGCCCTTGCTGAGCGGGAATTGATGCAGCTCATCACTCATAAAGGAGGATCCCCGGTCGCTGTGGACGTAAGCGGGGAAACCGAACAGAGGGAAGATGCTATTGAGGGCCTTGATGACTGTGGCAGACGTCATATCGGGGCATGGGATGGCGAAGAGGAATCTCTTCGACCACGTTAAGGAAGTACGTGTTTCGGTTGGAGGAGTGGAGGGGCCCTTTGAAATCCATGCTGAGGCGGAAAGGGACGGGAGGCCTTCACCAGGTGCGCTCGGTCTGGTCGGTAGAAGTGCGGTTTGCACTCCGCGCAGACCTGGCAGTCTCTGGTGACAGTCCTGACTTCCTCGATGGAGTAGGGCAGGTTGTGGGCCTTTATGAAGTGAAAGAACCGGGTGACCCCTGGGTGACAGAGACCATTGTGTAGGGCCCGGAGTCGGTGCACTTGTGCGCTGGCACATGTACCTCGGGATAGGGCATCGGGGGGCTCGTTGCGCTTACCGGCGCGATCCAAAATCTCGTAATTGTCGGTGGAGAGCCCGATCCTCCACCCCAAGATTTTATCATTTTTGATCTTGCCCCGCTGTGTGTTATTAAACATGAAGGCAACCGACCGTTGGTCAGTGAGGAGAGTGAATCTCCTGCTGGCCAGGCAATGCCTCCAATGCCGCACAGGTCTGCCTGCCTGGTTGAGGGTGGCGGCCAGAGCGACGTGTGATGCATCGCTCTCGACTTGAAAGGGGAGGGTCTTGTCAACCGCGTGCATCGTGGTCTTGGCAATGTCGGCCTTGATACGGTTGAAGGCTTGGTGAGCCTCGGCCGTCAGGGAGAAAACTGTGGAGTGAATGAGTGGGCAGCCTTGGCCGCATAGTTAGGGACCCACTGGGCATAATATGAGAAAAACCCCAGGCATCGTTTGAGGGCCTTGGGGCAGTAGAGGAGGGGGAGTTCCATGAGGGGGCGCATTTTGCGCCATATAGCCAAGAATGGCTAAGCGGTTGGTGCTGAACACGCACTTCTCCTTGGTACACGTAAGGTTCAGGAGTTTGGCGGTGTGGAGAAATTTGAAAAGGTTAGCGTCGTGGTCCTGCTGGTCGTGGCCGCAGATGGTGACGTTATCCAGGTACGGGAAGGTGGCCCGCAGTCTGTACCGGTCATCCATTCGATCCATCTCCCGTTGGAAGACCGAGACCCATTGGGGCAGCACGGTAGCATTGTGGATAGCACAATTGCTTCACAGCTCCAGGGTCCCAGGTTCGATTCCGGCTTGGGTCACTGTCTGTGCGGAGTCTGCACATCCTCCCTGTGTGTGCGTGGGTTTCTTCCGGGTGCTCCGGTTTCCTCCCACAGTCCAAAGATGTGCAGGTTAGGTGGATTGGCCATGATAAATTGCCCTCAGTGTCCAAAATTGCCCTTAGTGTTGGGTGGGGTTACTGGGTTATGGGGATAGGGTGGAGGTGTTGACCTTGGGTAGGGTGCTCTTTCCAAGAGCCGGTGCTGACCCGATGGGCCGAATGGCCTCCTTCTGCACTGTAAATTCTATGATAATCTATGATTAGTGACGCCGAAGGGAACCCTAAGGAAGTGGTAAAGGCAGCCGTCTGCTTCGAACGCGGTGTACGGGCGGGCCGCCTTGCGGATGGGGAGCTGGTGGTCGGCAGATTTCAGGTCCACTGTTGAGATCTATCAGATATGCGTGGGAGGGGGTACACGTCGAGCTGCGTGTACCGATTGATAGTCTGACTGTAGTCAATGACCATCCTGTGTTTCTCCCCAGTCTTTACAACCACCACTTGGGCTCTCCAGGGGCTGTTTCTGGCCTCGATGATGCCTTCCCGCAGTTGCTGCTGGACCTCCGACCTGATGAAGGTCCTGTCCTGGGCACTGTACCATCTGCTCCTGGTAGCGATGGGTTTGCAATCTGGGGTGAGGTTTGCAAACAGTGAAGGTGGGACGACCTTAAGGGTCGTGAGGCCGCATATAGTAAGGGGTGGTAGGGGCTCGCCGAATTTCAGAGTTAGACTTTGGAGGTTGCACTGGAAGTCCAGGTCGAGTAGCAAGGCAGCGCAGAGGTCGGGGAGGACGTAGAGCTGGAGGTTGCTGAACTCTACGCCCTGGACGGTGAGGGTGGCGGTGCAGTACCCCCGGATCTCCACGGAGTGGGAACCGGAGGCCAGGGAGATTCGTTGGGTAATGGGGTGCACCGCGAGGGAGCAGTGCCTTACCGTATCGGCGTGGATGAAGCTCTCCGTGCTCCCGGAGTCGAGAAGGCAAGGTGTCTTGTGGCCATCGACTTTCAGCGTTGTTGTCGCGGTTGCGAGGTTGTGTGGCCGGGACTGGTTGAGCGTGATGGAGGCGAACTGCGGCTGGTGTTGGTGGGCCCCGGGCTGGTCTGCGGCGGTTGCGGGCGATGAGCAGCCTGATGAGGTGCCCAACGAGCAGGGATCCTGAGGCGCCATCTAAAATGGCGCCGAAGATGGCGGCGCTCACGGGGTGCACGTGGCGGGCGGCGTTAATGATGGTGGTGCCCGCGGGCCGCATGAGGTCTGATGGGGGAAGATGGCGGCGCCCACGGGCCGCACGTGTTCTGATGAGAGGAAGATGGCGGCGCCCATGGGCCGCACATGGGTTGCGGGGACGAAAATGGCGGCGCCCACGGGTCACACGTGGGGGGGTGCAGGAACAATGGGCCTGGTTACAGCGGCGATCGAGCGGGCCTGGCACACCGCAGCAAAATGTCCCTTCTTCCCGCAGGCCTTGCAGATTGCGCTCCGCGCCGGGCAGCGCTGCTGGGGGTGCTTTGTCTGCCCGCAGAAATAGCACTTGGGCCCCCCGGGGTTGGATGGCTGCCGCGCGGCGCAGGCTTGGGCTTAGCTGGGAACGGTCGCTGGTGGGGTCCACGATGTCCAGGAGGGGGGCACCTTGCGGTCGGGGGCATACGCTTGTACATTACGGGAGGCTACCGTTAGTGAGGTCGCGAGTTTCCTGGTCGCCGCGAGGTCGGGCGTACCCCCTTCTAAGAGGCGCTGGCGGATGTACGCCGACCCTATGCCCGTAATGAAAGCGTCCCTGATTAGGAGTTCGGAATGTTCAACGGCCGAAACTGCCTGGCAATCGCAGTTCCTCGGCAGGGCACGCAGGGCACACCAGAAATCTTCCAATGACTCACCGGGGTGTTGTTGCCGCGTGGACAGGAGGTGCCTGGCATAGAGTTTGTTGATCGGCCGGGTGTAGTTCTCTTTCGGAAGCGCCATGGCCTCAGCGTAGTTGGGCACGTCCCGGATAAGAGGAAAAATATCGGAGCTGAACCATGTGTACAGGATCTGGAGTTTCTGTGCTTCTGAGGGTTGTTCTGTCGCAGATCTGATGTAGGCTTCAAAGCAAGCTAGCCAGTGGTCGAAGGCCGACGTGGCGTTGTCTGCTTGAGGGTGCAGCTGCAGGGGATCCGTCTTGATGCCTAGGTCTATCACTGTAAAATCTCTGCGTAATAAATTGATGCACTATCAATTACGACGAGACCAGAGTAGAGAATAATCGAGGCTTTATTAAGCAGAGCTGTGTTGCCTCCTGCAGCTGCTGCCGAAATGGCTGCAGCTCGGTGAGCACACACATTTATACTCCGCTTACTGGGCGGAGCCAGCAGGCAGGGATCTACCCCCGTATCTGTAGTACAGGAGCCTTACCGTATTACTTCTCATATATGTAATATATACAAACAGTGGTGACTACCACAGCCAGATAGGATACTTTCTATGGTGCATCTGTAAAAGTTGGTAAGGGTTAATGTGGACATGCCGAATTTCCTTAGTTTCCTCAGGAAGTATAGGCGCTGTTGTGCTTTCTTGGTGGTAGCGTCGACGTGAGTGGACCAGGACAGACCTTTAGAGATGTGCACCCCTAGGAATTTGAAACTGCTAACCATCTCCACCTCGGTCCCGTTGATGCTGACAGGGGTGTGTACAGTACTTTGCTTCCTGAAGCCAATCTGCTTCTTCCCGAGGAAACCTGTTCCATAGACTGATCTGCTAAGAAAGCATTGTTCTCAGTAATGATGCCTCGTTGGAGCCTTAACAAAACTGGAGGCTTCTGGTGTTAAAGTAAAAATAAATTAATGGGAATATGGATTTAAACATAACGTGGCTCTAAGTCACCTAAGCAACCCATGCAGTCAAAACCTGGCGTATACAATGACTGTTGCGAGCCTATTTGACTGTGGAGAAAATCTCCACAGAACCTTATTCACACACTTGCCAAAAGCCCCTGAACAATAATCAGAATCTTTTCTCTACCTCCTTTTCTATTTCAGCTATTGCAGCTCCACAGCCGATGACAGCAGTCCTGAGTATTCTGAAACCAAGTAGTGTACACTGGTAATAGATCAGAGCTAGCCACACTCGACTTGTTGATGTCTGCAATGTGGTGTATCACGGGTACTCGCAAGACCAAGTCAACAGGCTGGCGGCCTGTGCCAATGGTCATCATTCTACTATCCGTTTACCACAATGCTACAATCCTCCTGGACATCCAGCTGAACCGACAAAAACAAACATTTCCCCATCCGCCAGGACCTCATCAGTGTTCGTCAATGTTGCTCGAGCCCGCACCCGTCCATTTGCTTCCAGGCGCCTAACATTCAACAGTGCAACTTCAACCCCAATGAAGCTTGCAAAGCCAAGCTTGGGGTTCAGAAGAAACCACAAACACTTGGCGGAAGAGCCGGCACAGACAATTCTTGGCTTTGTTCTTTCCCAGGCAACCATAAATCACAAACTACAGCTGACGAGGATATTGGATGTGACAAATGGGAAATGAAAAACTCTCCACTGTGCCACTCACCCTGAACAGATCTTCAAACATATGAGAACTCAATGCCTGATTCTCAGATATGAAGGAGGCATTACACTATCCTACTCCTGACATAATTCATAGAATCATACAATCATAGAATCATAGAATTTACAGTGCAGAAAGAGGCTATTCAGCCCATCGAGTCTGCACCGGCCCTTGGAAAGAGCACTCTACTTAAGCCCATGGCTCCATCCTATCGCTGTAACCCAACCTAACTTCTTTGGACACTAAGGGCCAATCCACCTGACCTGCACATCTTTGGACTGTGGGAGGAAACCAGAGCACCTGGAGGAAACCCACACAGACACGGGGAGAACGTGCAGACTCCGCACAGACAGTCACCCGAGGCCGGAATTGAACCCGGGACCCCGGAGCTATGAGGCAGCAGTGCTAACCACTGTGCCCCAACAGTTGTTGCTCTACATCAGCCATAAGAATGGGAAAGCTACTAAAAAGGAAAGCGACACAAGGAAACCCTCAGCAGTTGAATAGTGTGGTAGCCTGGCCCCTTTCAGGGTAATTCTTTGCCGGCCACATGGTGAGCCAATGGGGATGGAGAGTGTGAACCTGGGCCTATCGGGGTGCAATAAACCAAGGAATGCATCTGAATTGAAGACCTTTGTAGGGATAGTCAATTATTGCTGCCATCTGTTACCCAACCTCTCTACCATATTGGCACTCCTGCATCAACTGCTAAAGAAACACCAACGTTGGACGTGGGAAGATTCCCAGAGGATGTTCTTTAACCAAATCAAGCAGGCCCTGCAAATAGTCGGCCTTACTTGTCCACTGTAACCCAGACAAACCCATAATAGTCACGTGCGACGCATCACCGTATTACATTGGTGCCCTACGTTTGTACAAGATAGAAGATGGCGTGCAGAGGCCTTTGTGTCCAGAACCTTGTCAGATGCCAAAAGGATATATTCCCATATAGACAAAGAAAGTGGCCATAAAGAAATTCCATCAATGTGTTTATGGCCGACACTTCACCATCGTCTCGGACCAGAGACTGTTACTTGGCATTTTCCGTGAAGATAAACCAATTCCACCAATAGCTTCAGTTAGAGTGCAAAGCTGGGCGTTGCTGTTGGTCGCGTATTCTTGTACCTTTCAACACAGACCAGGTCCCCAGATATCAAATGCTGCTGCTTTGAGCTGGCTTCCACTTCCACAGGCGATATCTGAGCATCCCACTCCACAGGAGATCGTCCTGACTCCGACACCCTGCTCATATCATCTGCCTACATCATGACTTGGGCTAACAGAGACCGGGGTTTTATCAAAGGTGAAAAGGATGGTTCTCACTGGTTAGCATTTTGATCAGTCAGAGCAAATCAGGTCCTATCTGCGGTGTGGAGATGAAATTACCTGTGAAGACGGGGTTCTCCTGTGGGGTTGCAGGGTGTTCGTGCCAACAGTGACAACCATTTCTCCAAGAATTACATAGCAGGCGTTCTGGCCAGACCAAGATGAAGGTGTGGCCAGGAACTAGAGATTGACAAGGAGATTGAAAGTATGGTCAACTGTAGTGGGCATTGTCAGACTCATCGCACTCTTCTGCCTGCAGCCAGGTTTCACCCTTGGGAATGACAGGGCGACCGCGGATGAGGCTCCACATCGATTTTGAGGGAACTATTTTTGGGGATGATGCTTTGAATTGTTGTGAACGTCCACTCAAAATGGTTGAAAGTCCAACTTATGCATTCAACAACTGAGGCAGCTACCATCTGTGGTGATATGTATCAATGTAAATACACTACGACTAAGTAAACACTCAAGGGAGCACCGGAGATGTCATAACATGCAGACATACAGCTAATGAACACATAGTATAGGACACGACCAATGGGCAGTCAAGGCACCCAGAGGTGACACTACCACAAGGGGGCAACCCATATAAAAGGACAGGGCACACATGCTCTTTCTCATTCCACAGGCGACACTTAGAGAGAAGGACAGGGGCAGATCAGAAGCATCACACCCACCACGTGGCTTAGAGCAGACTGGTTAGTTAGACTGAGTTACTATAGCAAGATTAGCAGGAGAGTTGAACTCATAGAGAACAGTGTTAATGATTCAATAAATCACACTGAACTTACTTCAAAGTCTGGAGTATCTTTTGGTCAAAGCTGCATCGAGTTGCAGCCTGTGTTATCCGGGCAGCACGGTAGCCTTGTGGATAGCACAATTGCTTCACAGCTCCAGGGTCCCAGGTTCGATTCCAGTTTGGGTCACTGTCTGTGCGGAGTCTGCACATCCTCCCCGTGTGTGCGTGGGTTTCCTCCGGGTGCTCCGGTTTCCTCCCACAGTCCAAAGATGTGCGGGTTAGGTGGATTGGCCATGATAAATTGCCCTTAGTGTCCAAAATTGCCCTTAGTGTAGGGTGGGGTTACTGGGTTATGGGGATAGGGTGGTGGTGTTGACCTTGGGTAGGGTGCTCTTTCCAAGAGCCGGTGCAGACCCGATGGGCCGAATGGCCTCCTTCTGCACTGTAAATTCTATGATAATCCCAGAGTACATAACACATCACCATCGATGAGCTGCGCCAAATCTTTGTCATACACAGCCTGCCAGAGGTGATCATCTCAGGCAATGGTACCGCCTTCACGGCCGAAGAGTTCCAACTCTTCATTAAGTCCAGTGGGATCTGGCACGTACGTACGGCCCCCTACCACCCCGCTTCAAACGGGCTGACAAGGAGCGCTCCAAAGCTTTAACATGTCAATGAAAAAAAAAACCTTCAACCGGCCACTGCTGCTTCGCTTAGTGGACTCCGTGCACAGCACGATCCCACAAAACACCACTGGGGTTACGCCGGCCGGGGTTGTAAATGGGCAGGCACCTGAGGACCCGGCTTGATCCGGTTTTCCAGCCTCACAGAAGAAATGCCAGAACTCAACCAAGGGCAACAGGTCGTTTGAAGCTGAGGATTTAGGTTTAGATGCAAAACTTTGGAGGGGGACTAGTTTGGATAACCAGGAGGGGTATTGCGAGGACTGGCCCAGTATCGTATGCCGTCAATCTACAGGGCCGCAAAGAAAGGAAAACATGTCGATCATTTGAGAAAGCGAGAAACTGCCATCCCTGCAACCGGGCGTGCGGACCCAGTCCCAGTTGTGTACCAGCTGCAGAGTCATAGAATCATAGCATTTACAGTGCAGAAGGAGGCCATTCGGCCCATCAAGTCTGAACCGGCCCTTACAAAGAGCACCCTACTGAAGCCCATGTATCTACCCTACCCTCGTAACCCAGTAACCCCCACTTAACATTTTTTGGACACTAAGGGCAATTTACCATGGTCAATCGCTCTAACCTGCACATCTTTGGACTGTGGGAGGAAACCGGAGCACCCGGAGGAAACCCACACACACACGGGGAGAACGTGCAGACTCCGCACAGACAGTGACCCAAGCCGGGAATCGAACCTGGGACCCTGGAGCTGTGAAGCAACTGTGCTAACCACTATGCTACCGTGCTGCCCACTCTGTGGTGTTCAAACCAGGGTCTTCCTGAGGGGAATCACATGTGTCAGCAGGAGGAGTTGAGGAAGTTGTTGTGAAGTGCTGCCCCTTCTTCAGAATCTGCAAATCCGCCTGCCCCTGACGTGGACTCGGATGCTTCAAGCTCGGAGAAGCCGGTTGCCGGGTTGAGGTGCTCGGCAAGAGTCAGAAAGTCGCCTGATCGACTGACCTTATGAACTTTGCTATGGATTCCCTTACTGCCAATCCACTTTGCTGACAGCAGGATATCATCAGAGTAAACCTGGGAGTTGAGGGAGCTGGACCTGTGTTGGAGTTGTGCAGTTCTGTATTGTACCCTCAATAACGAAGCTAGAGAGTAAAACGGTAAAGAAGGCTTCAATAAGCTAAGAACTAGCCTGGTGCCGAGACGGGTGCTTACTGGGTGCCGCCTGCAAGGCGGCCCCTTATATACGACTCCCAGGTGGGCGGAGCCAGAGGCGGTGTCCCTCAGGGTTCCAAGCTGGGTCTTAAAGGGGGACATCACCTTACATGATGATAAGGGTACAGTAATACAATAACCGTTCATCACACGTATATAAAGTTTTCCTTTTGTTAATGAGTCACTGTTGCGATTTAACACTGCCGCATCATTTCACCTCACACCACAACAAATAGCCTGCAGAGGCTCAGCATCCAGGTTCACACATAAAGAATCCCTTCCTGCATGGGGTATCAGAAGTTGTGTCCATCAGGTGGTGTCTTTACCTATCGGGCGCCATACTCTCCACAAGACTGCTGGAAACGTTTCCTTGTGGAAACGTTATATCAAGAAATAGCTCTGCTGTACACAACATCACCATCATACTGACCCCCCCCCCCCCCCCCCCCCGTACATCCCATTAGGCAGATCCCCCTGAAACATATCGTACCTTCTCAGAACTGCCCGTTCTTACTCTCCGCCATGTTTCCTTTGAAGCCATTGAGGGGGCCATTTCACCAAAGGAATTCCACCTCCCCTCTGAGGGTGATACTTCGAACAGGAGGGAAATGGAATTCCAGTTGGCCAATCCCCCCCCCCCCCCCCGCGCAGGCCAAGCTCATTCCCCGGGCTGTCCACGGTGAGGGGGCAGATACTGTGGCTTAACAGATCCGGACCGGTGACAGATTTGTGACAGGAATCAAACCCCTTTGAAAGATGCACTCAAACAAGATAAGAATGAACACTTTCCTTGCAAAATAAGTACAAGCTTTGGATGAGAAATGTGTAACATCAAGTAAACAGAATTCTGGAATTCCACGCGCATCAGTTCTCCTGTTGTGTCACACAACAACACCAGCTGAGGCCTCATCAGTGACGTGTATAAATCTCTTTGCTTCTATATTCTATACTGTTACTTACGTTCTTGTTGACTTTCAACTGCAACGGTCTGGTTGTACCCCTAGAGATGGGCAAGACCAGGGGCCTTACCCTGAGAGTGAATGAAATGTTCTCACTAGTTTAAAAAAAAAAAATTTAGAGTACCCAATTAATTTTTGTCCAATTAAGAGGCAATTTAGCGTGGCCAATCCACCTAGTCTGCACATCTTTTGGGTTGTGGGGGCGAAACCCAAGCAAACACGTGGAGAATGTACGAACTCCACACGGTGACCCAGAGCCGGGATCGAACCTGGGACCGCGGTGCCGTGAGGCAGCAGTGCTAACCACTGCGCCGCCGCGTTGCCCTTTAAACTGCTGACACTACTGACAAAGTAGCACTCCCTCAGAATTGCACTGGAGTATCACATCTGACAAGAATTTGGGGGTCACAGACCCTGGGACTCCCTCCCTAACTGCACTGTGGGTGTAACTATACCAAAGGGACTGCGGGCGAGTCAAGAAGGCAGCTCACCACCACCTTCTTGCGGGAAATTAAGGGAAAGAGCGATGGCCACATCCATCCCATGAGAGTATGAGAAAAAAAACTTGTCAACTGAACATTACACGTAAACGAACTTGAATATCACAATGTGGCAATTAGAACACATAGACTCAAACATGAGCATTCTCACATTTGATTTAAACACAAGTTTGGAAGCAAGTGAGGCAGTGGAAAAATGTCCCGGCAAAGGGTGACCCCTTTAAGAGCGAATTCTTAAAGGGACCACTCATTGTCGTGACACTTTTCCACTGCCTCATTTGCTGAGGGTGTAATGTGGCTTTAAGATATATCTTCAGCAACAAAGGTCCAGCTGTAATTCAGTAATTTCCAGGCACTGGTGGGTTTATAATTACACTTTAAAACAATTCTAAAAGCACAATGTGCTTCACTATGCATGTCAATTACATCTGTACTCTTGTCATTGAATGCCCTATATAATCATATTTGGAGAGTGATGGGCGGGGGGTGGGGGGGGGGGGGGGGGGGGGGGGGGCGGAAGCAGTTCATTTAGAATGGAAACAAAGAAATTTAAATGTTCAGCTTTAAACTTGAAGGAGCAATATTCTTTAATTAATGCCACTGGAACGTTTTTTTTAAATAATCTTTATTGTCACAAGTAGCTTACATTAAGACTGCAATAAAGTTACTGTGAAAATCCCCTAGTCGCCACACTCCGGCACCTGTTCGGGTACACAGAGGGAGAATTCAGAATGTCCAATTGACCTAACAGCACGTCTTTCGGGACTTGTGGGAGGAAACCGGAGCACCGGGAGGAAACCCACGCAGACACGGGGGGAACGTGCAGACTCCGCACAGACAGTGACCCAAACGGGAATCGAAGCTGGGATCCTAGTGCTGTGAAGCAACAGTGCTAACCACTGTGCTACCGTGCTGCCCAATATCCGCACCAGCCAACCACATATAGCTAGCTGCTCATATATATCCATAAGGAGTTGCAGGACCAAGGTGGGTCAATTGAGTTAATGTGGCCTGGGGAAGGTGAAATCGATCAGCAATTTCAAAAGGAAATCGCATAGGCACTTCAGGTAATAAAACTTATAGGGCCAGAGTGGGAGAGTGGGATTGAATGGATGGTCCTCTGGTGAGTCAGCATGGACTTGATGGCGGAATGGCCTCCTGTTCCAGAGTGATGACTAACCGAATAGCAGAGCAAGCTGGATGGCCTTCTCCTGTTCCAGCACCCGTACTCACAGGGAGTTGGGTGCAGAGACTGAGAACAGTTGGTTCTCATAGCTAGGAGCCAGACAATCACCTTTCAACCCATTTGTTTTGGGTTACAAACTGCTTCCCAACTCTTTCCTTAATTCCTGTAGGATCCACCAATAAGCTATCTCTATTTGCAATAGGTTTGGAAACAAAGAGAGAGGGAGAAAGAACTTTCGGGTTAAAAGTAGGAGGGCTTGCCTCACAACACACAGGATTACTGGGCTGGTGTTTGTCAATGCCCAAGCGCTGAGCTCCTGGTGTGGGGTGCAGATGCTTGGCAGTGGCAAAACAGGAGGGAAAACATGGGTCAATTTGTCACATGCTGCCTATGTGCCCATCCTAATGGCAATTTGCACTGTTGCACCAGGAAGTAAATCACATGCTCGGCCTCTGACACAGGAAATGAGGTTTGATGGGTCAGGGAAGAAGGGGTGGGGAGAAACGTGCAATCTGTTTGGATGACATTATTTGATTATGTCGCATTCATACCAACAAGAGGAATATAGAAAGCAAGATAAATAAACAAAAACCCATCATCAGTGGCAGGTTGTCCGACTTGGAACTCAGCTGAGTCAGGGAGCTCTGGCTACTCTGGAACCTGCCCCCTTTCCACGATACGTTAGTCAGGAGATAGGCCAAGTTCATCAAGCGTCTGTCATTCCGTCAACCATTCGTAACATGTAAACACTGATCACATTCATATTCTGAACCGTTTATATTGAACCGGCAAAAAAATAAAGCCACGACTCAACCATTAGAAATGTGCCCATGCCGTGCAATGGTCGTGAACTGGAGCAAGTACAGCTCTTGGGGGAAGGGTTTTCACAGCTGATGGTTGCTCAGTTAAACAAACTGCAGGGCAAAAAAATACATTTCAGTGTCTGTTCTGTTATCGCAGCAACATCAATAGCCATCTGTGACCAGAACACTGCACCATCCCCCACGCCGACTGCTGCAATTCAGCACCTCGGGTTGGCAACCCTGCCCGATTGTCCTCTAGTCCATGAGAATTGTGGGTTAATCTCTAGTGGCAGCCGTGGCTGGGTCGTGCTTCCTCTTACAAAACCATCAGGGCTCCAAACCCCCACTGCAGAGGCCTCAGCAGCTAACCCAGGCTGGCACTCCAGTGCAGTACCGAGGGAGTGCTGCACGGTCAGAAGTGCTGTCTTTCAGGTGAGACGTGAAACCGAGGGCATATTTGCCCTTTCAGGTGGAAGTAAAAGATTCCAAGGCAGGGGAGCTCCTGGCCAATAATGAACCCCTCAACCCACAGATTATCTGCTCATTATCCTGGTGAAGGAGCTGCGCTCCCAATGCTGGTGATTCCAAACAACCCTGTTGGACTTTAACCTGGTGTTGTAAGACTTCTTACACTATCCTGGTGGTTTTGGTGGGAGCTCACTGGGTATTGGTTCGCTGCTGCTTTTCTTGCAATGCAAATGAGACTCTGCATCAAAAGAACTTCACTGGCTGTAAACAGCTCTGGATCTCATGGAAGGCACTGTACAAATCCCAAATCTTTCTTTCCTGAAACTTGTGTGAAAAGGCATAGTGTGTTTTTCGACATGCTTTCACTATGCTTGTTCATTAGATATAAAGGTATCTGGAGGTGGGTGAAAAGATTATTTGATAGGGTGGGGTGGTTGGGAACATGAGGACATTGTGATCAAACTTCCAGGAGTAAGTCTCGGGTTGACACCCCCCCGCCCCACCACCACCACCCAACAACAACAGCCATAATTCTGCACCACTTGGCACTGACTGGAATAGGTACAAGCATCAAAGACATAAGGAGGTCCTGTGGCATAGTGGGTAGCATCCCTGCCTCTGAACCACGATCTGCGGGCTCGAATCCCACCCCAGGACTTGATGGCCGAGGAAAATGCGTTCATAACGCGGCCAAACGGGTGGAGTGCCAAACTACAAATCCTTCCAAACACGCCAATGGCTGGCAGTAAGACTGGGAGAGACTCCTGGTCACCCAGGCTTGATGTGGAGCGGTGCCCCTCAAGCTTTCAACCCCTGGCGACAGACTAGCAACCTGTTCCAGGAATTACTAGCAATGGAAACAGACAAACGTTTGCCTTAGTGCACCTATATGGGAAGAGAATTGGAATTGGATCAAAGGCAGAGAAATAAGGGACATATTTCCCCGACCCATAATTACTTTCCACATGGTTTAAAACCTCTATTGGCTCCGTTCAAAATCCCCCCTTGATATTCTCCACTACCACCACCCTCAGCCACCCCCCCCAACTCTCCACATGATTGTATCTCTCCTGGTATAATTCCACTACATTCCCCATGACCAATGGTTAATTCTCCAGTCAGACACAGTTGCCCATGACCATCACTGCACCATCTCTACATTCTGAGGAATGAGAAATGACAGATTGCCAAGCACATCTGCCCACCCCATCGTCCTCTTTCAACCCCACAGCTCAAAAGCTAACTTTGTATGAGCTTCCATTAATAATCAGCAGAGAAGGGTTTGGACAGCTCCCGTACCCCTCTGAAAATGAAATGAAATGAAAATCACTTATTGTCACAAGTAGGCTTCAAACAAAGTCGCTGTGAAAAGCCCCTAGTCGCCACATTCCAGCGCCTGTTCGGGGAGGCTGGTACGGGAATTGAACCCGCGCTGCTGGCCTTGGTCTGCTTTACAAGCCAGCTATTTAGCCCACTGTGCTAAACCAGCCCCTTTGTTGCTCATCTGGGGCCGTTTGATTGAAATGAGTATCTCAACAGGATTCAACGATACATAATTAGTCCGGGCAGGGGAAAAGGGAAAGGCGTAAAATCGGCTACCTTCTCGAGTAAAATTAAATGATGCACCATTCACCGCCTCCTCCCTCAAGTCTCCCTGCCACTCCTCCCCCACACCACGACTCTTGTCACATTTTGCAACTTTGCCAAACACACAGGACATGTTGAAACACGCCATTATGTCTACTGCATGTGACACAGTTAACAGGGAAGCAGTGAAGCTCCCCGGCTCCTGCCTCCTAAACAAAGCACAGTCTCACAAACACGGTTCTATGAAAGTGCTGCCTAAGAAAGCCATCAACTGCTAAAGTGTCACACTGCTCGCAACTGAGTAAAAATAACTTTGAACCGTCTGTGCTGATTATTAGGAATCATTTGTCGAGTCGAGGATAATTTTTTTTTCCTCTTCCAGTCAAAGACGGTTTGTTAATTTATCGGCTCAGCTGCTGTAGTTGTTCAATTATCACAATTCCGATCACTTGCAATTGCTGTAGGAATCAATAAGCATTGTGACTTGTCTCTCATGTGGGATGTACACACATAATGAGATAGGGGTACACAATGCAAAAAGGAAGGTAGTTCGTACTTCAGAGACGGACTATAGCCTTGTAAAATGGAATGCCATGCTGCATAACGCAGTGTAATTGCGGATTAAAGATCACACAGTGATAAAGCACAGAAAGAGGGCCATTCACCCCTTTGAGTTTGTGCTGGCTCCGTGAGAGAGCTATCCAGTCAGTCCCATCTCACCTTCCCTTTCCCCAACTGTCCCACAACTTCTTCCTCTTCGACTATGTGTCCAATTCTCTTTTGAAAAGTTACGATGGAATCTGCTCCCACCGCCCTTTAGGGCAGCGCCTTTCAAATTGCAACTCACTGTGCAAAAGAACCACTCACTCCTCTGACTCTCTTATTCCTCAACCTAAACTTGTGTCAGCTGGTTACCGACCCTTCCGCCACTGAAAATAGTTCTGCCTTTTTTTAACTCGACAAAATGTACGATTTTGAACGCCTTTATCAAAAGTCCTCTTAACCTTCGCCTTAAGGAGAATAAACTTAGTTTCTTCAGCCTCGCCATATCACCAAGCTTCCGTATCCCTGGTAACATTCCTATAAATAATGTGATTGGTAAAAGAATGAACTCACTTGAATGATTAGCCTTTTAGATCAGACTAATTTAGTTCATATTTGTAACTTCCTGCTTTTCAGAATGTTATTCCGCAGGATGACAATCAGCCACGTTTGCTACTCCGCTCCCAGTTTCTTACCTCGAAAACCAACTGCCCCTTTATTTTTTTATTTGTTCTTGAGATGTGGGCTTCGCTGGGCTGGGCCCCATTTGTTGTCCACCCCGACTTGCCCTTGAACTGAGTGGCAGTGGGGTCAGTTAAGAGTCAACCACAATGCTGTGTGGGTCTGGGGCCACGAGTAGGCCAGACCAGGTAAGGACGGCAGATTTCCTTCCCTCAAGGGCATCAGTGAACCAGGTGGGTTTTACGACAATCAACAATGGTTTCATGGTCATCACGAGGCTTTTAATTCCAGATTTTTATTGAATTCAAATTTCACCGTCTGCCATGGTGGGATTTGAACCAGGGACCACAGAGCATTACCCTGGGTCTCTGGATCACTAGTCCAGCGATAATACCACTACATCGCCGCCTTCCCATTTAGGCTGGGCAGGAACTGTAGAGGGCACCACAGTCCTGATGCCTTCAGTACAGGGCCCCAGAGTCGGAGGTAAGTTCACGTCCCTCTTTTTGTGACATTAACTACCATGAAACAGGTATGTTTAAAGGTCCAGCCACTGACAGAATCTTTACAGTGCAGAAGGAGGCCGTTTAACCCACCTGGAGGCCACGGAGAAGGCAGGTTTTATGATAAATTGGTAGGATTGTGGAGTGGGGGTGTTCTGGTTGGCCTGGGGAGATAATCGGTCAGTAAGTGGAAGGACGGGTTTGGGTGATCAGTGAGGTAGGTCGGTCGGGGGTGGCGGCAGTGAGGATGGGGATCGGTTGGTCAGGTGGACAGGGGTCAGGAGGTCAGTCAATGGGTTGGGTGGTGACTGGGGTGATGGAGGCCAGGTGGTCATTGGGGGGGCCAGGTAGTCAAGACAGGGGGAATCGGGTGGTCAGTCAATGGGTCGGGTGTCGGGGGGGTGGAAGTCGGGGTGGGGGGGGGGGATGGGTGGTCAGTGGGGATGGGATGATCAGTTGGGCAGTCAAGTGGTCATCAGGGGTGGGGCTCAGATGGTCAAGGGGATGGTCAGTGGGGGATCAGTGGGGTGGGTGGGGGAAACCTGCGGGGAACTCAGAGATCGCCACTACTACAATTACCCAGGAATTAGAGTGATTTTAATTCTTCCAAACTTTTTTCTGTGTGACTATTGATGTAAGACAGTCAGAATCATCCAAAGTTTGCGATTCTAATCGTATTTTCGGATTACAGGGCAATTGCCCAACGGACATTTGAACCTGCAATTCTCACTTTGGAACTTCCAGTGGGTGGGAGGGGGCTCCCAGCACATCTTTGGGATACCCGCTAGTTAGGATTCCCTGGAGCCCAGAAATTTAGAGCCAATGATAATCCTCATGAAACGTCCAAATGAAATCAAACCCCGCTTCCCTCCAGTAAATTTCAGATAAATTAATCTATCAAGAGGAAGTTCAATTTAATGTCCTTTTCATGAGATGGCACCTCTGACAATCCAGCTCTCCCTCAGTGTTGAACTGGTGTGGCAATTCAGGTTATATACTCAGAGCCTGATGTGAGGCTTGAACCTGTTGTTTTGAAGGCAAGAGTGCCATTTACAGGATTTAGACCAATACAAAAGATATGGGCAGAATTTACCGTCTGTTCACACCGGTCGGATATTCCGACCCCACCGATGGCGCACCCCGGCCTCGGGTTTCCCGGAAACAAGGGATGCATTCAACGGGAAATCCCATTGACAATGGCGGGGCCAGAAAATCCCTGGTGGGTCACCTCCGCTGCCAGAAAGCACGTGGCGGGCTGCTCGGTAAATCCCACCCATAGATTCCAGGAGAAGCCTCATTAGGCCCCTCTCGAGGGAAATGCCTCATTAGGTCCAACCTTAAATACCATTCAACAAACCCAAGTTGACTCAGAATGCTGCGAATAACTCCTCATTCCTATGACCATAGAGGCACATTCTAGATCTTTAATTTCTCCTTGAGGTACAGGAGGAGGAGGAGGCAGGTGGATGAGGGTGACCAGCAGCAAGATGACATTTGAGGCTTTAATTTGCTCTTTCAGGAAACAGTGGAAGAGGATGGTCACAGAAATGCCGCTGACATCAATGATTTAGCGCAGGGGAAGATCCTGAACCCTACTTTACTTTTTCATGCATCCTGATGAAGTTCCAGAGATGTTCAGGCTCGTCGAGGAGTAAGCTCCCACTAAAGGGTGGGTGCAAGCTGAATGTCCGCCCACAGAGAAAGGAATTCCTACAGTATTAGCAGGACAATCATCATTTTTTTCCTCGTCCTTCTGATTTTTACGAGGCGGAGGCATCGGATAATATTTTATTTGTTGCTGCTGTAGAGGTTTGTAGATCCCCTCCAGCTGAACAAATCTTCACAGGAGCTGAACGAGCTTCATTCTTTCAAGCAAGTGCATCCAACAGTCCCCAAAGTACCAGGAAGAAGTGAAAGAAAAAAAGAGCAGAGAAAGAAAATCCCTGTTCATCACCTCTGTACTGTAGACTGTCTGAGGAGGTCAGTCCAAGGCAGGGATTCTGGACAGCATGCGTCATATTCACCCTCAACGAGAGTCAAGAACACAGTCGGAGATTGATGCCACTAGCGCAAGAAACGGTGAGGGGGTGGTGTAGGAGAATGTGTGGGGATAAAGACTTGGGGAAGATGCAAAGGGTTAACTCTAATGATAGCTACCGAGCATGTGTGTAAGGAGCTGTGTCGCATGATGTCACTTACTGAGAGGGGATGAATGTGAAGCATCTTAGACAGAAGTTTCAGCTAGGTCTTGGCCTCATTTAACCTTTAGCATGCAAATAAATGTTTTTGGACAAAAGACCAAGATCTCTTCCGGAATAAGATGCCAAGAAATCCTGAGGTAAACCCACAGGAACAGGTCCTGCCAGGAATATTTCCAACCAGATTTGCTAACCCTAAACGCTGAGGATTACCGCACGCGGTCAAGGGTGAATGACACGAAGCTGCATTTTTTGTCAAAGGTGCCATGCCCCCTCGCTAGGGCCTCAGTCAACAGAGATGGAGTTTTATTTTATAATTAAATTCGCCGCAAGGTATTCTTCCTTGGTTCGTGGGTGAAGCCATTAAGTGGGCTGCCAGCAGCACTCAGGTGCAATGCTTGCAGTAAACCCTGGCCGCGATGCCTTTTTGTTGTGTAATGATCTAAATAGGATAATGGCAAAGTCAGAATGGACACGAAGGATTAGAATTAAGAACCTTACAACTGATTGTCACAACCGCTGCTAATCCCTGCCTGCCTGCCTGCAACTCAGGGCTAAATCTGCTTGAAAGCAGACCAAGGCAGGCCAGCAGCACGGTTCGATTCCCGTAACAGCCTCCCCGAACAGGCGCCGTAATGTGGCGACTAGGGGCTTTTCACAGTAACTTCATTTGAAGGCTACTTGTGACAATAAGATTTTCATTTCATTTCATTTCTGGTTCAGCTCGATATCTGAATATCCAACTTTGCTTCTCCACCTAACAAGTCATCTTTCATCTGTGGTTGTGAGTTCAGTGACCAACCCATTATTCTTTCCTCTTCATCCACCTGTGTGACAACTTGAAAATTGGCAAGGAAGATCAAAAATGAAAACCTGAAGTCACAGTGAGAGCCTTTGTCGATATTTTTCACCGACTGACCACTCCAGCTTCAAATCTTACTTGACACCGGGAAACGTATGAAGCCAGGACTCCTATATCAAACCCAGGCAACAACTGTATAAATCAATGTGAGGCCGCACGTGACGCTGCCATACAATTTCTCATCAGCAAAAGGTCTTCAAATACCTCTGCTGGAACTCTATGATGAACAGTCCGATTGTACAGGAGTCGTTCCTCTTGGGTGTTGAGAGCTACAAAGAACAGGACAGATAACAAAACGACGGCCCATTGTCTGTAGTCAAAACACATAGGCTGCTGATTGCACTGGCCTATATCTAACACAATGAATGTATCACATCAATAACTTCCCTGTGCACCAAAGCAGATATATTTTGTTGATTAAAGCTATCAAGTAGAATTTGACCAATGTCGACTGACAAGTTACCCAAACAGATTCTCTGTTCACGGAATAAACTATCATCAGGCAGCAGATTATGAAATGACCACTGTTGTGTATTGCACTGATTGAGACTAACATATGCTCAATTGCAGGCCACCATTATTGAACTAACTTTATTTGCGCCTCCCCAACAGAGAGGGCAATTGAACAAAAATGCTCAGAGCTTGCAATGCACCACACTCCCTCGCCACTTAAAAAACAAACTATACATTAAAATGTAAAATGATACATATGCGTAATGACGGAGTACAAAATAACTAAACCAACATCAACAATACCTGAAAACGTCCGTGTGGAGTTTGCATATTCTCCCCGTGTTGGTGTGGGTTTCGCCCCTACAACCCAAAGATGTGCAAGGTAGGTGGATTGGCCACGCTAAATTGCCCCTTAATTGGAAAAAATGAATTGGGTACTCTAAATTTAAAAAAGAAAACTAATCGCACCTTTGATACTTTTTTTGAAGTGAAGTATTTGTGGATTAAAAGAGACCTAACCTGCTTCGTTGCACATACAGGGATACAGTGGGCGGCACGGTAGCTCAGTGGTCAGCATTTAAAAAAACAATACCTGAAAATCGAACAGGTTAGGTTGAATATTTGTTTTTACTGTAAACACAATGTGGTGAGCCATGTATGGCTACGTAAGGCTGTTGTATATATGTTCTACTGTTCTATTAGTATTGTTCTCTCCACTGTTGTATATACTTATTGTTATTGCTGTTCTGTTATTGGTTGTTGTACTTTTGGAATGTTATTATTGGTGCTGCTGTTGGCTCCGCCTGTGGCTCCGCCCAGCTGTGGAGGTATAAAGCCTGTTGACCAGGGTGAGCCCTGCCGTGCAGGAGGAGCTATAGGTCGGCACATATTTAGCTTATTAAAGCATCGGTTCACTGCTTCTCAGTGTCTCGTCTGAATTGATGTTTATCACGCAACCAAAACATCTATGATAGATACTTCCAGAGTAATTTATATTAAGAAAAATTGTTTTTGTCGACACCAATATGTGTTTAACAAAAATATGACCATTTGACAAGAAGTAATGAAGAGAGCAACCTATTTCTTCTTCCTTTCTACATGCTTTCAATTAATCTATCTTGCTTCTTTCTCTTTCTGCCTAGGTATAGTATCTCCTTCCATTTCCATTAGCTCGACTCTGCTTTCAACATCTCTGACGGTGTCAAACCTGAACTTTGACTATTTGACTATCAATTCCACTTAATAGTTGGAACTGTGAAATTGATTGATTTGTCCGAATCAAAGACCCTGACTCACTTTGGTCTACCTGTAGATTCTGTAATAGTGACAAACTTTAAAAACATTTTTTTAGAGTACCCAATTCTTTTTCCAGTGAAGGGGCAATTTAGCGTGGCCAATTCACCTACTCTGCATGTCTTTGGGTTGTGGGGGTGAGACCCACGCAGACATGGGGAGAATGTCCAAACTCCACATGGGCAGTGACCCAGGGTCAAGATCGATCCCGGTTCCCCGGCGCTGTGAAGCAGCAGTGCTAACCACAATAGTGACAAAATTGAAGTTTCTTTTGACTTTCACTTGGGGTTGGAGGAACTTGAATCATAGGAAGTTTCATTTGTTCCAGTTACTTGCAAGCAAATGATCTACATGTCACTGATACAGTCTCTCTCCAATATTCACTTGATATGTGAAAGCATCCAGTTTCTTTATAACTCCAATCACATGCTAATCACCTCGGTGGTTTTCATCAAAAACACCTGAACTCTCTAAGTTTCATGCCTCATGTATCATGGCTCATCTTCAGTTTGCCTGGCTTTTCCCTTACTTTGCTATTGATGTCAGGCTTAATCAAACTAAACCTTGTCCTAGGAGCGTGTTTAAACGTAGCTGATAAGCTGAGACATCTCTTGTAGACTATGGGGCGACTCCAAGAGAACAGAGAATCGTCTCGCCTGTGTTAAAGAGAAACATGGAAATTACTGTCGAACTTGTCATCTAGTGAATACTGCAACAAAGATCTCTTCTCAATCTGTGAACTTCCTTCTTCAGCACCATTCAATGCCGGAGGGAGAATTGGAAATATTCTTACTCAGAAATATTCGAAACTCTTCTGACGTAAACTGTAGACTATTATCTGACACCAACACCACTGGCAATCCATGAATTGCAAACCAATTTATCAAAACCTCAATAGCATTGGATGTAAACTCAATATTTATCCACTTGATAAAGGCTATAGACCACAACAAGGTACTCTTTCCCCTTCACTTCAAAGAAATTGAATGTACTCATTCCCATGGTTTTAATCTGCTTGACCATTGGGATAAAAGGAACTTTGATTGGATCATTTCTCAATTCTGAGACGCACGTCACAACTTTTTAAAATAAATTTAGAGTAGCCAATTATTTATTTCCAATTAAGGGGCAATTTGGCGTGGCCTATCCACCTCCCCTGCACATCTTTGGGTTGTGGAGGTGAGACCCAGGCAGACACGGGGAGGTAGATTGTGCAAACTTCACACGGACAGTGACCCGGGGCTGGGATTGAACCCGGGTCCTCGGTGTCATGAGGCAGCAGTGCTAACCACTGCGCCACCGTTCCGCCCGACATTTCACAACTTTTCACCAACTCTTCAATAGCTCTATCTACCTTTGAATACCAAAAATAGCTTCTTGTTGCTGTTTTTGCATGGACTACCCCTGTGTGCTCTTGATGAATTTCCTTGAAAAGTCTCTCTAAACATTAGCGGGATAATGTCCCTTAAATACCATCGGAGACAGTCTTCATCTACACTCAGTTAATTTCTACCTGTGAAATTCTCCTACAATTCCCCATCATCACACCCTTTAGGCTAGCCATTTGTAGCATAATTGAGCACTTTACTGAGCACCACTTTCCTGTGCGTTTCTGCACTAATTTCTCTGGCAGGCACTGGCATGTCTTTTGTGTATGTAAAGTAATTCACAGATAACTCAGTGGCGAGAAAAGGATTAGCCTTCATGGAAATCTCAAAAGAACATCCGCATTTACATAATCTGCTGAGTTACAATATTCCATATCGTACTGATGGTGAAAGTTTTAATTTGTTCCTCTTTGCTCAAAGACTGGTTTGTGCTCTCTTAGCACTTTCTCAATGTCAGACATACTCATTCCTACTGTAAACAACTCGATCCAGTTTAAAAGTATGTTTTTACGCCAATTTCTTCCCACAAGGCAGACTTTGTTGTCTTCTATTGCTACCAATATCAAGTAATAGGATACATCATTGTATTTCACCCGAACATTAATGTAACTGAACACTGGAATACTAGTATTGGAATAACTATTCAGTTTTATACCAGTTTTGCGTAAGGGAATGTGTCTTAGGGATTTCTTGTACTCGCTTCCAAGATAATAAATAAGACTGCAGCTGTATTGACGATGGAACAAAGTTGTGAATCTCCGACTTTCACCTTTTGTCTGGGAGTTGGAATTGTATCTTCAACCCTCTGACTCTCATCCTGCAGTTTCTCTTGCCCTCTGACTGAGTACAACTCTTGGTCTTCCTGCTCGATAACTTTAACTTTTGTTTCCATGTCTATCTGATGCGCATTTGAGGATTTCCAAACTCCTTGAACTAGCTCAGATTTGAACACAAGCTCAACATGGTGCATAGCTGTGACCTGGAGCTTTACCTGGAGCATTAATAATTCCTTTACTCTTGCAAACCGTCCGGGTACGACTGACTTTCCCGTAGGGGTAGCATTTCGACTGGGAATGGGGGTATTTAAATGGAGCTGGATTCGCCACAGCCCGACGCCAAAATCGACGAGCCGGCGCCGGGGCTGATTATGGCATCAAATTGGATTAAGTTTGACATCTTAATCGGGCCCGGCGCCGGTTCGTCGATTTTCCGGGCACCGAAAATCGGCATCGCCGGGGAGTACGCCGCACCGCCGGGGGGCCATTGCCTGAGGCCCACTCAGCAATCCTCCGCTCCCGACCGGCTGAGTTCCTGACGGCGTGTAACTAACCTGCTATTGCCGGTCGGGATGCTCGCGTGGCAGCTGCCTCCTAATCAACACCTCCTGGTGCCTAGATGTAGCAACACTGGTGAGTTTCTGCTCCCCGGACCTAGAGCACCTGATGCTAAAATGCCGCCCCTACTACCTTCCGCGGGTGTTCAGCTCCGTTATCCTGACGGCAGTTTACATCCCACCCCATGCGAACGTGAAAATCGCACTGGACGAAATATTCACCACCACAAATAGCCTTGAAACGAAACATCCCGGGGCCTTGTTCATTGTAGCTGGGGACTTCAACCAGGCCAAGCTCAAGAGCCTACTACCAAATTACCACCAATACATCACCTGTTCCACCAGAGGCCCAAACATCCTGGACCACTGCTACACAAATATCAGACATGCCTACCGCTCTATCGCCCGCCCACACTTTGGCAATTCTGACCACAGAGCTGTGCTGTTGCTCCCGGCTTGTAAGCAAAAACTGAAGCGGGAGAATCCGTCAAAGAAAGTCGGGCATTGTTGGTCTGAGGAATCGGATGATCTCCTGCGGGACTGCTTAGAGTCAGTGGACTGGTCAGTATTTAAAAACTCTGCGACCAGCCTGAACGAGTACGCCACTATAGTAACTGACTTCATTAGTAAGTGTGCAGAAGACTGTGTGCCAAAGAAGCAAATCCGCGTGTTTCCCAACCGGAAACCCTGGATGAACGGGGATATCCACTGCTTGCTTAAGTCTGAGGCGTTCAAGTCAGGCGACCCTGACCTCTACAAGAAAGACAGATATGATCCAAAGAAATCCATCAAAGATGCCAAAAGACAGTACCGGACCAAGCTCGAGTCCCAGGCTAGCCACACGGATCCCCGCCGTCTATGGCAAGGTCTGCAAGACATAACGGGCTACAAGATGAAGGCATGCAAAATCGGCGGCTCCAATGCACCCTACCTGATGAGCTCAATGCATTCTATGCCCGCTTTGAGCAAGAGGTCAGTGAGAGCGAGCCCTCCACCCCAGAAGCCTCGGATGAACTTGTAACTGAGATCACCACTGCAGACGTCAGAGCAGCCTTCTCGAAGGTCAATCCACAGAACGCCACTGGCCCGGGTGGGGTACCCGGACGAGCACTCAGGTCTTGCGCGGATCAGCTGGCGGGGGTATTCGCAGACATCTTCAACCTCTCCTTACAACAATCTGTGGTCCCTATCTGCTTCAAGAAGACGACTATCATCTCTGTACCAAAGAAAAGCCAAGCAGAGTGTCTTAATGGCTATCGTCCAGTGGCTCTGACATCCATCATCATGAACTGCTTCGAAAGGTTAGTCATGGCACGAATCAACTCCAACCTCCCGGATTGCCTTGATCCACTACAGTTTGCCTACCGCTGCAATAGGTCCACAGCAGACACCATCTCTATGGCCCTGCACTCTATCCTGGAACACCTAGATAACAAAGACACCTATGTCAAACTCCTATTTATCGACTACAGCTCAGCCTTCAACACCATCATTCCTACAGAACCCATCCCCAAACTCTGTGGCCTTGGCCTCGGCTCCTCCCTCTACAACTGGATCCTGAAATTTCTAACCCACAGGCCATAATCAATAAGGATAGGCAACAACACCTCCTCCACGATCATCCTCAACACCGGTGCCCCACAAGGCTGTGTCCTCAGCCCCCTACTCTACTCCTTATACACCTATGACTGTGTGGCCAAATTCCCCTTCAATTTGATTTTCAAATTTGCTGATGACACCACCGTAGTGGGTCGGATTTCAAACAATGATGAGACAGAGTACAGGAATGAGATAGAGAATCTGGTGAACTGGTGCGACGACAATAATCTCTCCCTCAATGTCAACAGAACGAAGGAGATTGTCAACAACTTCAGGAAGCGTAGTGGAGAACATGCCCTGTCTACATCAATGGGAATGAAGTAGAAAGGGTCGAGAGCTTCATGTTTTTTGGTGTACAGATCACCAACAACCTGCCGTGTTCCCCCAATGCCGATACTATAGTTAAGAAAGCCCACCAACGACTCTACTTTCTCAGAAGACTAAGGAAATGTGGCATGTCAGCTACGACTCTCACCAACTTCTACAGATGCACCATAGAAAGCATTCTTTCTGGTTGTATCACAGCTTGGTATGGAGCCTGCTCTGCCCAAGGCCACAGGAAACTACAAAAGGTTGTGAATGTAGCCCAATCCATCACGCAAACTAGCCTCCCATCCATTGACTCTATCTACAATTCCCGCTGCCTCGGAAAGGCAGCCAGCATAATTAAAGCCCCCACGCACCCCGGACATACTCTCTTCCACCTTCTTCCATCAGGAAAAAGATACCAAAGTTTGAGGTCACGTACCAACCGACTCAAGAACAGCTTCTTCCCTACTGCCATCAGACTTTTGAATGGACCTACCTCGTATTAAATTGATCTTTTCTCTACACCTTGCTATAACTGTAACATTATATTCTGCAGTCTCTCCTTCCTTCCCTATGTACGGTATGCGTTGTTTGTACAGCATGCAAGAAACAATACTTTTCACTGTATACTAATACATGTGACAATAATAAATCAAATCAAAATCAAATCATTGTAGATGACTCTCAGGCTACAAATCGATAGATAACAATGAAACTAGGCAAGCACAGCTCCACCCAGCTGGACAATAGTGGAGAGCCTTTGGAAGATGGAAATGCAACTCTCAGCACAAACTCATTATTAGCCGTGCCAAAATATGAGTCCTGAATCTCACTAATTTCAGAATAATTGATATTACTGGCGAATCGGGGACAGCTTACATTCAACATCACCTCAAACGCTCCAGTGCGGTGAGGAGAACATTTACTTTATCCTCATCTCCTATTTTATTCGCTTTCAGCCAAATGTGGAACCTTAGTTTGTAATTACACCAGTCCTCTTTGTTCAATGCATTCAATGCCATTTTCCCAATTACACACTGTGCTGACTTACCATGTACCTGAACACAATATACACATGGAGCAATCTTTCAAATTGCTCAAACTTCCTCAAAATCATCCTTTGGAGCTCCCAAAATGTCTCACAATGTTCTTCCGTCCTTAATTTCTCAAGTGAAGTGTAAAAGAAAATTACATCCCAACCTCGTTGTCACCTTTCACTTATGTATTGCATTGAGTAAGGCTCACACAAGCACAACTGTAGACAGCCATTATTATTTATTTATGAAGGGGCAATTTAGCGTGGCTGATCCACCTAGCCTACACATCTTTGGGTTGTGGGGGCGAAACCCACGCAAACACGGGGAGAATGTGCAAACTCCACACGGACAGTGACCCAGAGCCGGGATCGAACCTGGGACCTCGGCGCCGTGAGGAAGCAGGGCTAACCACTGCGCCACTGAGCTACCGTAGGCAGCTATTATGAAACTGACTTTACTGCAACTCCCCAACAGAGAGGACAGCAGAGAGAGAATAGTATAACAAGGTGCTCCAATCCTGCAATATACTACAACTGCAAAGTATCAGAAGTTAAAAAAATACCAATCAGTGGGCATCTGTTTTCTTCATATAAATCTTCATACTGAAGTGCCAGCGCACACCAGCCAGTGCACTTTCGAAAACCACTGTGGATAACCGAGCAAATCGTGCTTAATGTGTATTTCCAAGTATAATCATGTTGTCAAAGTTTCCTTGCTTCAATGCTTGCATCTCTGCAAATTCAAAAATGGGCATCAAATTCAGATTTGCAAGGAAGCAATATGGAACCATTTACTGGGCATCCTCATGTTGAAGATCCATACCCTTGTGCCATGTCTCGCAGACATCCTCTGAAAGTCAGTATCACATGGTAAGTAAGTAAAGTCACCATAGTCGCAGATGACCATAGGCTGCTTTCCCCTTTGACAGGGAGAGAGCTGACTGGTGGTGAGGGGCAATGTTAAAAAGGCGGGGCCTTCACAAATAACCTCAGCTGGCACAGGAATTGAACCCGCGCTACTGGTGTCACTCTGCATCACAAACCAGCTGTCCAGTCAACGGAGCTAAACCAGTCCCATTGCTGTATATGATAGTTTAGAGAGGAGAGGCGGTAGATGTGGCGGTGGAAGGATGAGCTCACAGCAGATGTTGGATATTGGATAAAAGAACATCCTCACATTTACAGAGTCAATGTTCAGGAGAAGGTATGTCAGAATGACAGAGCTACTTCTGTGCTCTACCAATAACAATGAAAAATCCAACCCGCTCTTTCCAGTTTAATGCATGCTCAGGTCTACCTGTCCACTGCTCATAAAGTCCAAAACCAGAGGGTGCAATCACAGCTTGAGTTCCAATCGCTGTCTCACTAACTGTGAATATTCACCTCTGATGCACTATCAATTACGACGAGACGAGAGTAGAGAGTAATCGAGGCTTTATTACACAGAGATGTGTAGCCTCCTGCAGCTGCTGCCGAAATGGCTGCAGCTCGGTGAGCACACACATCTATACTCCACCTCCTGGGCGGATCCAGCAGGCAGGGATCTACCCCCGTACCTGTAGTACAGGAGCCTTACCGTATTACATCTCATGCGTACACTATATACAACAGTGGTGACTACCACATTCACACCCTGTTAAAAAAAGAGTCCGGCGGGGGTGGTGGAAAACTATTTGCATGTAATTGAGCATTTTTTTAAAGTGTACAGTTCTGGAAAAGTTCACAAATTCAGCCGGCCGGGTGCCTTGATCCTCCGTTGTGAACGCCGCAGTCCCGGTGGCGATGCAGGTGGCGGCTTGATCGCCGGTGACTCCGGGAGCGTGTAGTCCTCATCTTCATCCCCGGGTGGAACCAATCATCAAGAGGGGGCTGTGGTGAGGTGCGCTGGGGGGAGGACGGGTGGCGCTGGGGCAGTTGGGGGGGGGGGGGCCCAGCTGGTGCCAGGTCCCTGAGGGAGACTGTGTCTTGGCGGCCGTTGGGGTACGCTATGTAGGCGTACTGCGGGTTTGCATGGAGTGGCTGTACCCTCTCGACCAACGAGTCCGACTTGTGGAGCTGCACGTGTCTGCGGAGGAGAACGGGTCCTGGAGCTGCCAGCCACTTTGGGAGTGAAACCCCGAAGGTGGACTTTCTGGGGAAGGCAAAGGGACGTTCATGGGGGGTTGCATTAGTCGCAGTGCAAAGTAGCGACCGGATGGAGTGGAGGGCGTCGAGGAGGACCTCCTGCCAGCGGGAGACCGGGAGATTTTTAGACCGTAGGGCCAGCAGGACGGCCTTCCAGACCATCCCATTCTCCCTCTCCACCTGCCCGTTTCCCCGGGGGTTGTAGCTGCTCGTCCTGCTCGAGGCAATGCCTTTGCTGAGCGGGAATTGATGCAGCTCATCACTCATGAAGGAGGATCCCCGGTCGCTGTGGACGTAAGAGAGGAAACCGAACAGAGTGAAGATGCTGTTGAGGGCCTTGATGACTGTGGCAGACGTCATATCGGGGCATGGAATGGCGAAGGGGAATCTGGAGTATTCGTCAACCACGTTAAGGAAGTACGTGTTTCGGTCGGACGAGGGGAGGGGCCCTTTGAAGTCCATGCTAAGGCGTTCAAAGGGACAGGAGACCTTCACCAGGTGCGCTCGGTCTGGCCGGTAGAAGCGCGGCTTGCACTCCGCGCAGACCTGGCAATCTCTGGTGACAGCCCTGACGTCCGCAATGGAGTAGGGGAGGTTGCGGCCTTTATGAAGTGAAAGAACCAGGTGACCCCTTGGTGACAGAGACCATCGTATTGGGCCCGGAGTCGGTCCACTTGTGCGCTGGCACATGTACCTCGGGATAGGGCATCGAGGGGCTCGTTGAGCTTCCCGGGGGACACAAAATCTCGTAATTGTAGGTGGAGAGCCCGATCCTCCACCCCAAGATTTTATCATTTTTGATCTTGCCCCGCTGTGTGTTATTAAACATGAAAGCAACCGACCGTTGGTCAGTGAGGAGAGTGAATCTCCTGCCAGCCAGGTAATGCCTCCAATGCCGCACAGCTTCTACGATGGCTTGGGCCTCCTTTTCGATGGAGGAGTGCCGAATTTCGGAGGCATGGAGGGTGCGGGAAAAGAATGCCATGGGTCTGCCTGCCTGGTTGAGAGTGGCGGCTAGAGCGACGTCTGATGCATCGCTCTCGACTTGAAAGGGGAGGGTCTCGTCAACCGCGTGCATCGTGGCCTTGGCGATGTCGGCCTTGTTACGGTTGAAGGCTTGGTGTGCCTCGGCCGTCAGGGAGAAAACTGTGGAGTGAATGAGTGGGCGGGCCTTGTCCGCATAGTTAGGGACCCACTGGGCATAGTATGAGAAGAACCCCAGGCATCGTTTGAGGGCCTTGGGGCAGTGGGGGAGGGGGAGTTCCATGAGGGGGTGCATGCAATCGGGGTCGGGCCCTAGGACTCCATTTTGCACCACATAGCCGAGGATGGCTAAGCGGTTGGTGCTGAACATGCACTTCTCCTTGTTGTACGTTAGGTTGAGGAGTTTGGCGGTATGGAGAAATTTGAAAAGGATGGCGTCGTGGTCCTGCTGGTCGTGGCCGCAGATGGTAATGTTATCCAGATACGGGAAGGTGGCCCGCAGTCCGTACCGGTCAACCATTCGGTCCATCTCCTGTTGGAAGACTGAGACCCCATTAGTCACGCCGAAGGGAACCCTAAGGAAGTGGTAAAGGCGGCCGTCTGCTTCGAACGCGGTCCGCCTTGCGGATGGGGAGCTGGTTGTAGGCAAATTTTAGGTCCACTGTAGAGAAGACCCGGTACTGTCAATCTATTAGCCATATCAGATATGCGTGGGAGGGGGTATGCGTCGAGCTGCGTGTACCGATTGATGGTCTGACCGTAGTCAATGACCATCCTGTGTTTCTCCCCAGTCTCTACAACCACCACTTGGGCTCTCCAGGGGCTGTTGCTGGCCTCGATGATGCCTTCCCGCAGTAGCCGCTGGACCTCCGACCTGATAAAGGTCCTGTCCTGGGCACCGCACCATCTGCTCCTGGTAGCGACGGGTTTGCAATCCGGGGTGAGGTTCGCAAAGAGTGAAGGTGGAACGACCTTAAGGGTCGTGAGGCCACATACAGTAAGGGGTGGTAGCGGCCCGCCGAATTTCAGGGTCAGACTTTGGAGGTTGCACAGGAAGTCCAGACCGAATAGCACGGCAGCGCAGAGGTCGGGGAGGACGTAGAGCCGGAAGTTGCTGAACTCTACGCCCTGGACTGTGAGGGTGGCGGTGCAGTACCCCTGGATCTCCACGGAGTAGGATCCGGAGCCAGGGAGATGCGTTGGGTAATGGGTGTACCACAAGGGAGCAGTGCCTTACCGTATCGGGGTGGATGAAGCTCTCCGTGCTCCCGGAGTCGAGAAGGCAAGGTGTCTTGTGGCCATCGACTTTCACCGCCGTTGTCGCGGTTGCGAGGTTGTGTGGCCGCGACTGGTCGAGCGTGATGGAGGCGAGCTGCGGCTGGTGTTCATGGGCCCCGGGCTGGGCGGCGGCGGTTGCGGGTGATGAGTGGCCCGATGAGGTGCCCGACGAGCAGAGGTCCTGAGGCGCCGTCCAAAATGGCGCCGAAGATGGTGGCGTTAAAGATGGCGGCACCCATGGGCCGCGCGAGGTCTGATGGGGGGAAGATGGCAGCGCCCACGGGCCGCATGAAGTCTGATGAGGGGAAGATGGCGGCGCCCGCGGGCCGCACATGGGGTACGGGGGCAAAAATGGCGGCGCCCACGGGACGCACGATGGGGGGTGCAGGAACAATGGGGCTGGTTACAGCGGCGATCGACCGGGCCTGGCACACCGCAGCGAAATGTCCTTTCTTCCCGCCGACCTTGCAGATTGCGCTCCGCGACAGGCAACGCTGGCAGGGGTGTTTTGTCTGCCTGCAGAAGTAGCACTTGGGCCCCCCGGGGTTGGCTGGCTGCTGCGCGGCGCAGGCTTGTGTTGGCTGGGGGTGATCGCTGGTGGGGTCCACGATGTCCAGGAGGGGGGCGCTGTGCGGTCGGGGGCGTACGCTTGCACATTACGGGAGGCACCATTAGCAGATGTACGCCGACCCTATGCCCGTAACGAAAGCATCCCTGATTAAGAGTTCGGAATGCTGAACGGCTGAAACTGCCTGGCAATCGCAGTTCCTCGCCAGGGCGTGCAGGGCGCGCCAGAAATCTCCCAATGACTCACCGGGGAGTTGTTCTCGGGTGGACACGAGGTGCCTGGCGTAGAGTTTGTTGATCGGCCGGGTGTAGTTCTCTTTCAGAAGCGCCATGGCCTCAGTGTAGTTGGGCGCGTCCCGGATAAGAGGAAAAATATCGGAGCTCAACCGTGTGTACAGGATCTGTAGTTTCTGTGCCTCTGAGGGTGGTTCTGTCGCTGATCCGATGTAGGCTTCAAAGCAAGCTAGCCAGTGGTCGAAGGCCGACGTGGCGTTGTCTGCTTGAGGGTGCAGCTGCAGGCGATCCGGCTCGATGCGAAGGTCCATCGCTGTAAAATCTCTGCGTAATAAATTGATGCACTATCAATTACGACGAGACGAGAGTAGAGAGTAATCGAGGCTTTATTACACAGAGATGTGTGGCCTCCTACAGCTGCGGCCGAAATGGCTGCAGCTCGGTGAGCACACACATTTATACTCTGCCTACTGGGCGGAGCCAACAGGCAGGGATCTACCTCCGTACCTGCAGTACAGGAGCCTGACCGTATTACACCTCATATGTGCACTATATACAACAGTGGTGACTACCATAACCTCAAACTTTAATAGGCAATGTCTTGACCAAATTTCTGGTCCAAAATCAAGACCATAGTGACTACCAGTTTTGTTGCAAATTTAGTGACTATTTTAATGAGGACGCATTGGGCAAACTTTGGATTGGGTTGAGACTGAACCTGCTCATTGCGTTTTTGGATATTTGAAGCAAGTCAGCAAGGGCTTGAATGAACCACGTTTGCATGTTGTAACTCACTGCACTACCAGCCATCACCATTTCCTAATACGCAAGAACTATAAACAAGGAAGACTCCATCAATTTCATTTGATTCTTAAATTCAGTACGTGTCCGTTATCATTAGTAATGAGTTTTCACATCAGGTTACGGTCTTCAAGAATACAGGAACAAGAAAAGGCCATTGCTGAGAATGCCTTGGAATGGTCTTGATCAAGGTCTGAGTGGGCTAGGAGTCAAAACTACCCATAATGCGACAATCACACATACAGGTACCACAGAATGACTGGTACAGTAAATGAAAAAATGACACATTTACTCTGTACAGTATTATCTTGAATTTGGTGCTTTGACACATTGTTCAGGCAGAGTAAAGTAAGCTTACTCTGAAGCTAACTAGACCATCCAAAGCATTGGCACCCCTAGCCTTGGTGACACATCATTTTTTTCAAAAAGCTATTCATTTTGATTCATCTCCTAAACCAGTGAATATACTATTTATCCAAATACCCAGTTACCAAGATTATATCCCTTTGAATCTTGTTGAATTAAATGACTTTCCCCCTTGTTTTGAATAGATCCGCATTCACTGCAGGAGCTGCCAAGTGTATTTCAATATTAACTTATCTTCAAAAGAAGATACTCAAATTACAGCCTAATTCTTAGTTAGTTTATTTATATTACAATGACACCCAGCGTGAAAATAATGCCATGTCCTTTGCTTTTAGGGGCTGTTTAGCACAGGGCTAAATCGCTGGCTTTGAAAGCAGACCAAGGCAGGCCAGCAGCACGGTTCAATTCCTGTAACAGCCTCCCCGAACAGGTGCCGGAATGTGGCGACTAGGGGCTTTTCACAGTAACTTCATTTGAAGCCTACTTGTGACAATAAGCGGTTTTCATTTCATTGAGAAATTTTAAATAAATTGTTTGGACTACACTTTCTCATCTCCTGTCATGACTCAAAATTGTAGCATGGCCTCATCAGGGTATCTATGTAGAATAGACATCTACTCTGAGTTTATATTAGCTGGGCCAACTACTGGGATGCAACACAGTGGTTTCAATATTTGGGCAACACACCCTAACTAGACTTGCCTTATGAATTACCGTATAGGTGCAGCACGGTGGCACAGTGGTTAGCATTGCTTCCTCACGGCGCTGAGGTCCCAGGTTCGATCCCAGCTCTGGGTCACTGTCCATGTGGAGCTTGCACGTTCTCCCCGTGTTTGCGTGGGTTTCGCCCCCACAACCCAAAGATGTGCAGGGTAGGTGGATTGGCTATGCTAAATTGCCCCTTAATTGGAAAATATTAATTGGGTACTCTAAATTAATGTTTTTAAAAAATGAATTACCTTACATTTCTCAATATTAAATGACACTCTCCAGTCATCCACCCAGTCGTTCAGGGCCTCTGAATTTCTCTTGAACAATATCACTGCGTCATTTTCGTCAAAAGCTTCACTTTCCCACAGCACTTATTGTAATTCACAAACATTCCAATTGCAATAACCCCCAGCAATGTCCCTGTTATGTACAACAAGGGTTCGGAATGAATCCCTGTGGGACTCTGTCAATCACAGCCGTCCAATTAGAATCTTCATCAATAATAACTACCGTCTGTTTTCCATTATCTATCCAATTAAAAATCCAATTTACAACTTTATCTTATGTCCCATGAGCTTCCATTTCAGCCATAAGTCATTGGACTATGGACTTGCATCTCAGACTACTTGCATTGATACAGGTATGGTCTGCTCTGTAAGCATAGATTATTGATGAAGGGAAACTAACCCACAAATGGCAACTGAAGAGACAATTATCATGAATATGTGTGATTTCTTTTACCAGAGCACTCTGTGTTTACTCATTTAGATTTGCCTGGAAGCAGTGAGAATTCAAATGCTAGATAAGAACAGAGGAACAAGAGTAAGCCATTCAACCCTTTGAGACTCTTCCACCATTCAATTAGATCGTGCAACTTAACTACAACCAGCCACCTTCATTCCACAACCCTTAATGTCCTTGCCAAACAAAAATACATCAATCTCGGTTTTGAAATTTACATCAGCCCCAACAACACTCCCACCCATCCCCATCACCTCCACACCTTGTCCCCAGCAGCTACTGCTTTATTGGGGGAGGGAGTTCCAGATTTCCACTACCCGCTGTGTGAAGAAGTCCTTCCTAGCATCACTGATGGATGGCCTAGCTCGAAATTTAAAGATTCTCCCACCTAGGAAATAGTTTCTCTATCAACTTCTTGAATGATTAATGGTTCATAAGCCCTCTTATTAAGACATTTTTATCATTACTAACTGTGAAATACATAATACGAGCCTTCCTTGCACAAATACTGAGGACCCAGGGTCTCACCCTTACATATTATTCTTCAAGGGTATTTATAAACGCAATCACCATGGTGAGAGTCGGGTGCTGCATCTTTGCTCAGGGGTCTAGTTCTTACAGAATTGCCCCATTCATATTGGGGCAATATGGTAGGGCGGCATAGTAGCACATTGGTTAGCAGTGTTGCTTCACAGCACCAGCGTCCCTGGTTCAATTCCCGCTTGGGTCTGTGCGGAGTCTGCACGTTCTTCCTGTGTCTGCGAGGGATTCCTCCGAGTGCTCCAGTTTCCTCCCACAAGTCCCAAAAGACCTGCTTGGTAGGTGAATTGGACATTCTAAATTCTCTCTCTGTGTACCCGAAGAGGTGCCGGAATGTGGCGACGAGGGGCTTTTCACAGTAACTTCATTGCAGTGTTAATGTCAGCCTACTTGTGACAATAATTAGATTATTATTATATTGTTGGATGGATTCCATAGCAGATCAGAAAAAACTATTATGAATGTGCAGTTAGGGCAGCACAGTGGCACAGTGGTTGGCACTGCTGCCTCACAGCACCGTGGACCCGGCGCACCCAAATTCTCAAACCATCACGGCCTCTAAACAGGCAAACCTAAACAAATGAACATAGATCTTTACAAAGAGAAATAATAACCTTCAATGATATGGGCATTATTCCTTTGTCCTTCCAACTTGTTGAAAATAGTTAGCATTCTTGTGTCCATCTTTCCTCCAAGGAACAGCTTCCAGGTGGATCTTTCCTTATTTATCTACAAATGAAATCAGGGCTGACAGCAGCTGGTTCACCCACCCACCGATGGGAGGGCCCAGGAAAAGGTGGCAGGTTAGGTGGATTGGCCATGCTAAATTGCCCCTCAGCATCCAAAGGTTGGTTGTGGTATGGGGATAGTGGAGCAGGCCTAGGTAGAGCTCTCTCTCAGAGGGCCAGTGCAGACTCAATGGGCTGACTGGCCTCCTTCTGCACTGTAGGGATTCCATGATTCTATAATATACCAAAATAGGCCACCTAAATGCGGAGACATCCAACTGAAGGTACTGAAAGTAACTTTGAGCAGAAAATCAGAGAAGGAACTAATTAAGTGCTCCACCACACCACTTCCAAAGTAAACTAGCTCCCCATGCTCCAGTGAATCAACTTCAACAGCCCTGTCTGCTTCTTCAGGTCTCGCAAGGCTCCAGTTCTATTAGCTCACCAGTTAGCCCAACCCATATCTTTTTTTTTTAATTAAAATTTAGCGTACCCAATTATTTTTTCCAATCAAGGGGCAATTTAGCGCGGCCAATCCACCTACCCTGCACATTTTTGGGTTGTGGGGGTGAAACCCACGCAAACACGGGGAGGATGTGCAAACTCCACACGGACAGTGACCCAGAGCAGGAATCGAATCTGGGATCTCGGCGCCGTGAGGCTGCAGTGCTAACCACTACGCCACCGTGCTGCCCCAAAACCCACTGAGTTGGTAGTGTTGACCCGACCTCCCAACATCTTGCACTTCAACCAGCTTTTGGTCCAGCTGCTCTTGAAAATAGTTCCTCTTTGATAAGCACACGAGCAGCCTGACACAAGCGCAGGTAGAAGGCAGAAATATCCAATCCTTTAGCTTCAAGGGCTGTTGAGATAAATGGGGTGGAGCCTCGGAACCATGCAATTTACACCCATGATCCTATTAGTTTGCAGGTGTGTCCAGTTGCATCCTCGAACGAAAGAGAAAATGCTGGAAAACCTCAGCAAGTCTGGCAGCATCTGTAGGGAGAGAAAAGAGCTAACGTATCAAGTCCAATGACTCTTTGTCAAAGAGTCATGGGGAGAATGTGCAAACTCCACACGGACAGTGACCCAGGGCCAGGATTCGAACCTGGGTCCTCAGTGCTGCAGTCCCAGTGACAACCACTGCGCCACGTGCACCCTTAATTCAATTTAAATAAACACTGGTATCAATAACAGTGTCCATGAGGTTGCTGGATTGTCATAACATCTCAATTTTAAACATTCTCCTTTAGGGAAGGAACCTGACATCCTGACACAGACTGGCGTTCCGAGATGCCAATCCCGCACCAGCATGGTTCATTCTTAACATTCCTCTGACAAAGAGTCTTTCAGACTCGAACCGTTGGCTCCCTTCTCTCTACAGAGGCTGTCAGACCTGCTGAGATTGCCCGTTCGGCAATGGCATTTTCGGGGCTTTAAGCCCGGTCCCAGGGTCCGCGGAGGCGGCAGAAGCAGGGAGAAGGCACGGAGGAGGCACAGTGAAGACACAGGAGGAAAAAAAGAACAAAGAAAAATGTCGAGGGTGAGCAAGAAAACGGCCGGGAAAAAAACAGCTGGATGTCCGTCGGGGAGTGGAAAGGTCGCCGCGGGGTCACCAGGAAAAATGGAGGCTGGAGCACCAGGGAAGGCCGCACTGCTTACGGCTGAAGAAATAACCACGGTGATGGCTGCGGAATTTGAAAAGCAGTTGGCGCAAATTGCGAAATGCATGGAGACGGTGAGGAAGGAGATGAGGGAGGTTTTGAGTGTGCTGGTGGAGGAGGCGGTTTCCCCGGTGAGGATGGAGGTGGCGAGCGCAGTGGCGGAGGTGCGAGAGCAAGGGGAGGCGCTGAAGGAAGTGGAGAAGACGTTATTGCAGCACGGTGATCAGCTTGCCTCGATGGGGAAAGGGATGCGGAAGGTGATGGATACTAACAAGGATCTGCGAGGAAAAATGGAAGACCTGGAAAACAGATCCAGGCGACAGAATTTGAGGATTGTGGGGCTGCCCGAAGGAGTTGAAGGACCGAAGCCGACTGAGTATTTTGCCGCGGTGCTGGCAAAACTATTGGGGGAGGGGGAGGATCCCTCCCGATATGAACTGGATCGGGCTCATCGGTCGTGGAGGCCTGTACCAAAGGCGAGTGAGCCGCCAAGGGCAGTGACTCTGTGCTTCCATAGGTACAGGGTGAAGGAGAAGGTCCTGAACTGGGCCAAGCAGAAGCGGGTGGTGCAGTGGGCTGGAGCTGGTATACGTGTATACCAGGACTTTACGGTGGAGCTGGCAAGGAGGCGGGCTGCCTTCAACCGGGTGAAGCGGGCACTGTACATTAGCAAGGTGCGGTGCGGCATTGTATATCCAGCGAAGCTGAGGGTGACTTACACGCTCAGGGACTTTTATTTTGGAACGGCGGAAGCAGCGGAGGAGTTTGCGAAAGCAGAAGGACTGTGGCAGAACTGACAAATTGAGGAATGGCCATGTGCCGATGTAACCTCATGACTGTATTTTCTTCTTTTTTGTATCACTGCGCGTGGGTGTAGAGATTAAAGGAGCCAATGTGGTATATATTTGGACAAGGGAAGGGGCGGGACTTTCACTCGAAATGAGAGTTCTTTGGGGTGTAGGTGGATATACGGGGTTTGTGTGCTAAAAGGGGATCGTTGGGCTTTCCTAGGGCCGGGCAAGGGGGAAAGGGACCCGGGCGGGGGCCCCCACGCTGGCCGGTTTAAGCCGGCCAGTGAACGGGAGTGAGGTGGGGGGAGGGGCTGCGGCCATCGGAGCCTGGCAGAACAGGGTCCGAGTGGTCTAGCTGGGGTGGAAAGTTGGGGGGAAGGAACCGAGGTTGGGAGGAGGGGTTTTACAAGAGGCAGTGGACGGGAGGAGCTGGAGACCTGCGGTTGGGGGGGGTAGGTGGGGGGGTGGAGAGCCGTGTAGATTAAGGGTGACTATGGGTAATCCCTGGTTCCTTTTTGTCATTTGTTTATGTAAACATGCGGGTTGAGGTTCGGGGGTTGGTGGGTAGATGGGATCGTTGTTATTATGGGGACTGACATATCTTGCTGATTATTGTTTATTGTTGATGGATGTAAATGTGGGAAAAAATGTGAAAAAGGAGGAGAATAAAAAAAAAAAGACCTGCTGAGATTGACCAATATTTTCTGTTTTTCTTTCAGATTCCAGGATGAACAGCTTGTCGTATGAGGAACAGTTGAGGACTCTGGGTCTGTACTCGTTGGAGATTAAAAGGATGAGGGGGGATCTTATTGAAACTTACAGGACACTGCGAGGTCTGGATAGAGTGGATGTGGAGAGAATGTTTCCACTTGTAGGAAAAACTAGAACCAGAGGACACCATTTCAGACTAAAGGGACGATCCTTTAAAACAGAGATTAGGAGGCGTTTCTTCAGCCAGAGGGTGGTGAATCTGTGGAACTCATTGCCGCAGAAGGCTGTGGAGGCCAAATTACTGAGTGGCTTTAAGACATGATAAATGTGGCTGCACGGTGGCACAGTTGTTAGCACTGCTGCCTACGGCCCTGAGGTCCCAGGTTCGATCCCGGCTCTGGGTCACTGTCCGTGTGGAGTTTGCACATTCTCCCCGTGTTTGTGTGGGTTTCGCCCCCACAACCCAAAGATGTGCAGGGTAGGTGGATTGGACATGCTAAATTGCTCCTTAATTGGAAAAAAATAATTGGGTATTCTAAAGTTAAAAAAAAGACAGAGATAGATAGGCTCTTGATTAATAAGGGGATCAGGGTTTATGGGGAGAAGGCAGAAGAATGGGGATGAGAAAAATATCAGCCATGAGTGAATGGCGGAGCAGACACGATGGGCCGAGTGGCCTAATTACGCTCCCATGTCTTATGCTCTTATCTGCAGAAATTTGCTTTAATTTCCCTCTGAAGTGACTTAGCCAGCCACGTGGTCGTACTTGAAACCGGCAAGGGCACTTTCACGGCACAGTCCGCAAACCAGGAAAATGAGGGATGGGTAAAATATACCAATCGTGTCACCAAAAACCCAGAGGAATTATTATTTTAAAATATTTATGATTTTCCTACGGTATTGAGTGTTTTTCTGTTGGAAAAATATTTCGCCACTAGGCTTCACGTCCCCTTGGTGATTTGTTTGTGTGCTTCAGTGTTCTTAGGTTGGTCACACAAGGTGTGGAAATTAGCCCATAGGATTTCAGCTCCAATGTTTACACTAGATTCCATTATTTCACCTCCCTCACATCCCAGACACTTCCATACCAACTCTTGATCCCAACCAACATAATATTTATCATTATGCTGTTTCCAAAAATAAAATTAATCTTTCTCAGCAAAGAAACAAGCATTTTGATTCTCGCCTAGTTCATAATGAAATTAATTCAAGTGCTGTACTCTATGGATGCAAAAAAAAAGCCATACATATGAGAGGATCTGTGATAAATTTCCAGATGACTATCTGGTTACGTCACACTGGTTTGTGGCCATATTTCTAAACAGGAACATCAATGGAGGGGAAGACGGTCGGAAAGTCCTCCATTCAATTATCTACCAGAAGGGGATTCCCCAGAGGGTATCAGCATGCTCTGTTTTTTTCATCCCCAGGGCCTGTGTACCAACTGGTCGGAAAAATACATTGCACAGAAAAACATTTGAATCAATAAATATTTGGTGGAGGGGGAGTTTATTGGTCTATGTGTTTAACTATTATAATCATCTCCCCAGTTCATTGTAAATCAGGTAAAACTATAGATGCTGATTTGCACAAACTCCATCTTGCTCCTTCTTCACCAGAATCTTAGAATCCCGACAGGGCAGAAGGAGGCCATTCAGCCCACCAAGTCTGCACTGACCCTCCGAAAGAGCACACTGTCCCCCCCCCCCCCCCCCCCCCCCCGCCGCCCTATCCCCGTAACCACACCTAACCTTTGGACACTAAGGGGCAATTTTAGCATGGTCAATCCACCTAACCTGGAAATCTTTGGACACTAAGGGGCAAGTCAGTGTGACCAGTCCACCTAACCTGCACATCTTTGGGCTGTGGGAGGAAACCGGAGGAAACCCACACAGGCATGGGGAGAACGTGCAAACTCCACAGTCACCCGAGGCCGGAATCGAACCCAGGTCCCTGGTGCTGGCACACTGTGCCACCATGCTGCCCTTGTGATATACATGTGTGTTTAAAGAGCAGCCTTTTAAACCTACTGTTTACAAAGGGATAGTTTAATTGAGGCCATTGATTATCCATCATTCAGTACTTTATATACTTCTCAGAGTGGTACATTTAATTGTAACAATCATTATTATTTTTAAAAAGGTAGTTTTACATTTGAAACATTTAATGGTGGCTCACAGAGTTTACAACATTTGAACTCCAGTAGCTGAACATTGGAAATTGGGATAACTATTGTAAAGTAAGCCACTTTGGTTGTGGTGGCGGGGGTGAGCAGGGAGAGGGAACGAGGAGGTGTGTTGTGACATTGATGTATGCACTTATGTCACTGAACTAGTAATCCAGAGGCGCAGCTCAATGCTCCTGGGACACAGGTTCAAATCCCAGCATGGCAGCTGGCGAGATTTAAACGCAATTAATTAACAAATAAAATCTGGAATCGAAATCTACCCTTAGGAATGGTGACTATGAAACCAGCATCGATTGTGGTAAAAGCCCATCCATTGACAGAAAGGAAATCTGCCCTCCTCACCCTGTCTGGCCCAATATCTGACTCCAGACCCAATGTTCTGCCCTTTACCGCCTCCTGAAATGGTCCAGAGAGCCACTGGGTTCAAGGGCAATTAGGGATGGGCACTTTGCAAGTGACACCCGCACCCCATAAAAAATAGAAAGCAATGATACTTGATTTAATATGTACTCATGTCCAATCGCCCCCCCCCCCCCCCTCCCCACCCTGAGACCTGAATCACTTGGAATTGAGTCAATTTTACATTCGGATCAATAAGAAATTCGGTATAAAATGGAATTGGAGTAGAAACCGACATTTATAATTTATACATTGAACGGTGAATTTACTGAGGAACACACTGGTGAGGGTTTTGGTGAGAATGAAGGATTTGCCCATTTCACATCTGACTGTGTGAAATAAAGCCCCAGGTCTACCGTGACACGTTCTCACTGGGGGGTTGGGGGGGGGGGGGGGCGGGGTGGTCACTTCAGTTTCTTAAAACGAAAATAAATCAATCATTTTTCTTTTCGCTACCGATCTCGACCTGTCACCTGGGATGGGGGGCGGCGGAGGCTTGTGGTCCAGCCCAGTGTGGGGATAGCTCCCAGCAGCTGGAGGGAAACTAACGGGCTGATGCCACACTACACGTGCGGGCACATTGTCCTGGATTGTTTCAGTGCGAGGGGGCAAGGTGGGCAATGACTGAGAGAGAGGGGGGGGGGGGGGGGGTCACAGTCTTGTGTGTGTGTGTGGAGGGGGGGGGGGGCTGAAACAAAGAACAGGAGCAAATATTCCAGTCAATTTCACTTTTTGTCGATATCTATTATTTCCTTATAGTGAAATTGAAGGTTTTTTCGGGGGGGGGGGGGGGGAAGTTATTTTTAAGGAATACGCCTGTCAAATGATATGGAGATAAGGATTGTGCTGGTTGTGAAGGCTGTGTGATTGGTGACACACTTCAGATCGAACGCCTGATGAATCTGATCCAATTGCATGACTTTCACAAAGGGGGTTCAGAAAGTAAAATTAATCAATCTACCCCCCCCCCCCCCTCCATCTGGTGTCAATTCTACACAATGGAACAGAGCCGGGGGGTCAGATATGTCTGGGGATGTTAGCAAGGACACAAGCATCATTTCAATGGTGCCCCGCAAAGCGCTCGCATTGTTTAATCCTCTCCGAGCCCTGGACTCTCTCAGGCAGAGAGGGTGCAAATATTTCCATTGCTCAGCACGTTGCGGCAATTCCTAATAACTCAAGAGGCATTTGGTGTCTGATTTCAGCCCGGTTACATTACCCGCTTCGGTTGAGACTTTGCAGACGGGGCTCTCGGTAACCACCTCGCTTTGCCCAAAAGCAAAAGGGCGCTGGAGCCGGAGTGAAGGGGGGGGGGGGGGTTGCAGAGAGAGACTCGGGGGCTCGTCACCGAGGGTAATATCACCGGGAGCAATTTCACAGGAGAATCCCAACCCCCCCCCCCCCCCCCCCCCACGCGCCCCGGGGCCGGCCCCGGCTCGGGCTGGGGAAGGGAGAGGGGACAAGGGGAGAGAGGAACAGGGGAGGGGAGAGGGGACAAGGGGAGGGGGACAAGGAGAGAGAGGGACAGGGGAGGGGAGAGGGGGACAAGGGCAGGGGGAGCGGGGACAAGGGCAGGGGAAGAGGGGGCAAGGGGAGGGGAAGAGGGGGCAAGGGGAGAGGGGACAAGGGGGAGGGGGGAGAGGGGACAAGGGGAGGGGGAGAGGGGGACAAGGGGAGGGGAGAGGGGACAAGGGAGGGGAAGAGGGGGGGGCAAGGGGAGAGGGGACAAGGGGAGGGGGAGAGGGGACAAGGGGAGGGGAGTGGGGAAAAGGGAGGGGAAGAGGGGGCAAGGGGAGGGGGAGGGGGGACAAGGGGAGGGGAGAGGGCACAAGGGAGGGGAAGAGGGGGCAAGGGGAGAGGGGACAAGGGGAGGGAGAGAGGGGACAAGGGGAGAGGGACAAGGGGTGAGGGGGCACGGGGAGAGGGGACAAGGGGAAGGGGGACAAGGGGAGGGGGAGAGTGGACCAGGGGAGAGGGGACAAGGGGAGAGGGACAAGGGGAGAGGGGACAAGGGGAAGGGGGACAAGGGGAGGGGGGGCAAGGGGAAGGGGGACAAAGGGAGAGGGGATAAGGGGAGGGTACACGGGGAGAGGGGAGGGGGGGACAAGGGGAGGGGGGGACAAAGGGAGGGGGGGTCAAGGGGAAGGGGAGAGGGCACAAGGGGAGGGGAGAGGGGGACGAGGGGAGAGGGGATAAGGGGAGGGAGGACAAGGGAAGAGGGGACAAGGGGAGGATACACGGGGAGAGGGGAGGGGTGACAAGGGGAGGGGGGGACAAAGGGAGGGAGGTCAAGGGGAAGGGGAGAGGGCACAAGGGGAAGGGGACAAGGGGGAGGGGATAAGGGGGGGACAAGGGGAGGGGGATAAGGGGGAGAGTGGACAAGGGGAAGGGGAGGGGACAGGGGGATGGGACAAGGGGAGGGGGGTGAGGGGACAAGGGGAGGGGGAGAGGGGACAAGGGGAGGGGGACAAGGGGAGAGGGAGCAAGGGGAGAGGGGCTAGGGGAGGGGACAAGGGGACATGGGCCAAGGGGAGAGGGGACAAGGGGAGGGGGGCCAAGGGGAAGGGGAGGGGACAAGGGGGGAGAGGGGACAAGGGGAGGGGGGGACAAGGGGAGGATGGGTGGGGACAAGGGGATGGGATAGAGGATGAGGGGAAGGGGGAGAGGGGGCCAGTAGAAGGAGGGGAGAGGACAAGGGGAGGGAGAGAGGGACCAAGGGGGGAGGGGTGGGGACAAGGGGAAGGGAGAGGGGAGGAGGGGTGGGGACAAGAGGAGTGGGTGGTGAAGGGGGTAAGGGGGTAACAAAGTCTGCCCAGGACCCTGACCACCTAGCTCTTCCCTCTTTAACAGGGAACACAATAAGGAGGGGGGGGGGGGGTATAACACGACAGGGCGATTCGAGTGAAAGAAATTCATTCCATTCAATCTCCGTGCACACGAATGAAATTTAAAAACCCGATGCATCTATTTTCCACCCCCACCCCCAAACTGATGCCGCTATCGATACCATGCCCTTGTGATAATGGCAAGAGGCAATGTTTTAATTGCAACATTCTGACTGATGTTAAATGAAATCTGTACCCGGTCGCTACATTACACATGTTACTTTCCTTTTCCAAATCGATACAACCAGCCCTAAATCGCCCAATGTTAAAAGTAAATGGTGTAAAATACTTGGGTCTGGTTAACATTCTGAAGATATGTAAGCGGAACACAGCTTGTATAGTATGAGCTCCATATCTAAAACTCATTTTTAAAAAAAATTATCAACCCAAATCCCCCCCCCCCCCCCCCCCCCCAGCTCGGAATCTTATCTAGATTTTTCCTGGCGTCAAACAGAACAATTGGCTTAAAGATTCTAATCAACAGGACAGATCCATATTTGTTGCGCCTCTTAAACAGCAATTACACAAATCTAGTTGCATTATTATTTCAGCCGTTTGAAAAGATATTGGACATACCTCGAGTTAAAGAATACAGCAGGATTAAAGTAATCAGCCACATGCCATAAACAGCACCTATTTCCCTGTGTGTGTGTGTCTTATATCTCAGTGTGGTGGAGAGAAAGAGAGCTCTGATTCCTCGCTTTGGTTGCTGGAGTCTGCGAGGTGAAAGGCAGTAGCGGTTTCCCAAAGCCAAGCTTGAGCTGGCAAGGTGGGAAGAGCCATGTCGCCCCGCCCAGCTCACAGAAATCTGGAGATAACACAACACACACAACAGCTACAGCACAGGCTGTGTGTGCACCATCTGACAACACACACATCTTCTGTTTATTTTTTTTTAAAATCAAATAACATGCGAAATTTTTGCACAATGCACCCTCTGTAAGGGAGCAATGAGAATTGGGTTAGGAGGAATACTGACAAGGTAGAGAAATTCGTTAACTACACACACACACAGCATCCTGCTGCACAATCCGAGCTTGAACCCCATCAGGATTTTAACACACTGTTTTCTATGACAGCGAATCCGTACCAACTCACGCTGTCAGATCGTCCAAAATTAAATGGGATTGAAATCGTCATTAATAGCAAGAACTCAAGTGAGATGCCACCAGCAAAGATCATGAAAAAGGCAAAGGCGACTCCCCAAATTCGGCTGGGGCCAAAGATCGTGAACCGAGAGTTGGGGGGTAGGGAACCTGTTTTTTTGGGGGAGATGTTCATTTTAAATGGCCCGGATTTCAGAGCAACTGGACAGGTGGTGGTGGGGGGGGGGGGGGGGGGGGGGATCACAGGGCAGGATAAACATTTGACAAAAGAAGCGATTAGGTGAAACATTCCCCCCCCCCCCCCCAACTTATTCGAAAGGAAACCAATGTTAGAAACAGAGATCATCAGAATGTAACTATCGCTGATACAGCTCTGTGCAGGGTGGAGTTGTGAGTGACCTGCCCTCAAATCACCCAGAAATCAGCCTCAATAGTGTGGCAAAGGGCAAGAATGAACCACTTATTTATTTAAGAATGATGCATATATATATTTATTAAAGGCACCGAATTTAAAAGGCCCACTAAAATTGGATAGCTTAGCTGAGTGTCGACTGGATGGACTTGACCTGGTGACCAGACAGAAGTTAGAAAGTTTTCAAAAAGTTTCTCATTCGTGACTGGTGTGTGTGGACTCCCTCTGCTGGCCATTTGGTTCATGCTAACAGTCAATTGTGCGTCTGTGAATTCATTTAAACAACATTTCACTGCACTCGAGCAGAACGTTGGCATGATACAGCACTGAAGAAGGCCATTCGGCCCACAGTGACCATGCCGGCTCTTTGAAAGGGTTACCCAGTTAGTCTGAGAGAGAAGAGCTCTGTAAATATTTCTCCATTGTGCATTTGTCCAGTTCCATTTGGAAAGTTACAGCTGAATCACCCTCCACTACCCTCTCAGACAGAGCAGAAGGTCTCGCTATCTGTATATAAAACATATACCCATTCCCAAGCTCCCAAAAGAAGTGAATGAATCCGAGGATTTGCATGGGGACAAGGGCATGCTATGAAATTACTATTTTATTCAGACCAAATTTTAACAAAGGACAAAGAAAATTACAGCACAGGAACAGGCCCTTCGGCCCTCCCAGCCTGCGCCGATCCAGATCCTTTATCTAAACCTGTCACCTATTTTCCAAGGATCTACTTCCCTCTATTCCCCGCCCTGTAACAATGCAGAACAAACAGATTGCAATACAAATTTGAGGCAAAAAGCCATAATAACAATGCAAACAAGGCCAGGATAGAGAGTCAGAGCATCACGAGTGAGGGCAGCACGATAGCACAGTGGTTAGCACAGTTGCTTCACAGCTCCAGGGTTCCAGGTTCCATTCCCGGCTTGGGTCACTATCTATGCGGAGTCTGCACGTTCTCCCTGTATCTGCGTGGGTTTCCTCCGGGTGCTCCGGTTTCCTCCCACAGCCCAAAGACGTGCAGGTTAGGTGGATTGACCATGCTGAATTGCCCTTAGTGTCCAAAAAGGTTGGTTGGGGTTACGGGAATAGGGTGGAGGTGTGGGATTGGGTGAGCTGGCGCAGACTTGATGGACCGAATGGCTTCTTTCCGCACTGTAAATTCTATGGTTCTATGATTTTAAATACTCAAAATGGATTCTTCACAGGGGAATTTACAGCTAACAACGGGTTAATTCTGCAGTGGGTCTCTTTTGAAAGTCTATCCTTCCTGGGCCGTGCTCAGGCCATTCCATCAGAACTAAATCCCGGAGCTGTTAATGAACAAAATAAAAGCAAAATACTGCAAATGCCAGAAATATGAAATAAAAGCAGAGAGTGCTGGAAATACCCAGCAGGCCTGGCAGCATCTGTGGAGGGAGAAATCGAGACCGGAATTCCCTGGTTATTGTGATTCACTTTTGCGGGTGATGTGGGGTGGTTAAAATGGGAAATTCCATTGACAAGTGGCGGGAAGTCGAATCCCACCGCAATCGGACAGCGCTCAGCCAAGAAATGTGCGGCTGGGGGTCTGGGGAGCCGCGACCAGAGTTAATGTTTCGAGTCGATTCTACTGGAAGACATGATTCCACTGGAAGGCATGATTTCCCGTACCGGCCTCCCCATACAAGCGCCGGAATGTGGCGACTAGGGGCTTTTCACAGTAACCTCATTGAAGCTTACTTGTGACAATAAGCAATTATTTTTTATTTTATTTATTTATTTTCTCGCCTCTGCCGCCAGCAGGATCTTCCGGTCCTGTCGAAGCTGACCCCCCCCAGGGGGGGCTGGAAGATCCCACTCGCAGCCAATGACTGGCTGCCTCCACCGCCAGAAAGTCCGCCATTTTGCAGGAAATCCCAGCCGTTAACTCTGCTTCTCTCCACAGACGCTGCCAGACCTGCTGAATAATTCCAGCACATTCCGTTTGTGTTCTAGCTGTAAATGAACAACTCAACAGGGTGAATACATAATATTATTCTCTGCCAGGGTAGTTAGTTACGAAGCAGAGCAACAGGAAAGTGGCCTGTTTAAAGGGACTTCCATTTTTATCCATTCTGACTTCCACAGCAGTAGTGAAGTTCACTGGGGAGGTGTGTTGGTCATTTTAAAGAGTAAATATTTTAAATGCACACATTGGTCAAAACAAGTTCACTTGCAATGTTTTCAGTCGGGGCTAGGTGTAATGTTTTTATTGCTATGATGCAATAGATGCACTGAATAATGTTGGCAAATTTGTTAATCATTGATTATACAGTATCGTTTGAATTTCTACAATGAATATATAGAAATAACCCCTCCCTGGCCCCTGTTAGTCTCTCTCTTCAGTTACCAGGCCATAAGTGGGTGTTGGCAACCATAATAATAATAATCTGTTTTGCCACAAGCATACAGGAGTGTAGTATTGAAAATTTTTGGTCAACCATCACAGTACATTGTGCATCCTTTACACAATATTATAACAACACAAATAACAATGACCTATTTTATAAACAGAAAATGAATAAATAACAAAAATGAAAACTAACCCTAATTGGCAACTGCCTTATCACAAGTAACACTCTCCAAAAATATAATTTAACAGTCCAATATATAATTATCTGTAGCAACGACCTATACATATTATACAGTATATATTAACAACCCTGAGAGTCCTTCTGGTTCCTCCACCCCCGGGGGCTTGGCTTCTTTCCACATTAGCAATATCCTGCCCCGGGTTACTAGGGACGCAAAGGCCTCTCTCGCCTCCTGCACTCCCGGCTCTTGTGCAACCCCAAATATAGCCAATCCCCAGCTTGGTTCGACCCGGACCCCCGCTACTTTTGAAAGCACCTTTGTCACCCCCATCCAAAACCCCTGTAGTGCCGGGCATGACCAAAACATATGGGTATGATTCGCTGGGCTTCTCGAGCACCCTGTGTAATACCTTAAACTGAATCAGGCTTAGCCTGGCACACGAGGACGACGAGTTTACCCTGCTTAGGGCATCTGCCCACAGCCCCTCCTCGATCTCCTCCCCCAGCTCTTCTTCCCATTTCCCTTTTAGTTCATCTACCATAGTCTCCCCTTCGTCCCTCATTTCCCTATATATATCTGACACCTTACCATCCCCCACCCATGTCTTTGCGATCACTCTGTCCTGCACCTCTTGTGTCGGGAGCTGCGGTAATTCCCTCACCTGTTGCCTCGCAAAAGCCCTCAGTTGCATATACCTGAATGCATTCCCTTGGGGCAACCCATATTTCTCGGTCAGCGCTCCCAGACTCGCGAACTTCCCATCCACAAACAGATCTTTCAGTTGCGTTATTCCTGCTCTTTGCCACATTCCATATCCCCCATCCATTCCCCCCGGGGCAAAACTATGGTTGTTTCTTATCGGGGACCCCCCCCAAGGCTCCAGTCTTTCCCCTATGCCGTCTCCACTGTCCCCAAATCTTCAGTGTAGCCACCACCACCGGGCTTGTGGTGTAGTTCCTCGGTGAGAACGGCAATGGGGCTGTCACCATAGCCTGTAGGCTAGTCCCCCTACAGGACGCCCTCTCTAATCTCTTCCACGCCGCTCCCTCCTCCTCTCCCATCCACTCACTCACCATTGAAATATTAGCGGCCCAATAATACTCACTTAGGCTCGGTAGTGCCAGCCCCACCCTATCCCTGCTACGCTGTAAGAATCCCTTCCTCACTCTCGGGGTCTTCCCGGCCCACACAAAACCCATGATGCTCTTTTCAATCCTTTTAAAAAAAGCCTTCGTGATCACCACCGGGAGGCACTGAAACACAAAGAGGAATCTCGGGAGGGCCACCATCTTAACCGCCTGCACCCTCCCTGCCAGTGACAGGGATACCATATCCCATCTCTTGAAATCCTCCTCCATTTGTTCCACCAACCGCGTTAAATTTAACCTATGCAATGTGCCCCAATTCTTGGCTATCTGGATCCCCAGGTAACAAAAGTCCCTTGTTACCTTCCTCAACGGTAGGTCCTCTATTTCTCTACTCTGCTCCCCTGGATGCACCACAAACAACTCACTTTTCCCCATGTTCAATTTATACCCTGAAAAATCCCCAAACTCCCCAAGTATCCGCATTATTTCTGGCATCCCCTCCGCCGGGTCTGCCACATATAGTAACAAATCGTCCGCATACAAAGATACCCGGTGTTCTTCTCCTCCTCTAAGTACTCCCCTCCACTTCTTGGAACCCCTCAACGCTATCGCCAGGGGCTCAATCGCCAGTGCAAACAATAATGGGGACAGAGGGCATCCCTGCCTTGTCCCTCTATGGAGCCGAAAATATGCAGATCCCCATCCATTCGTGACCACGCTCGCCATCGGGGCCCTATACAACAGCTGCACCCATCTAACATACCCCTCTCCAAAACCAAATCTCCTCAACACCTCCCACAAATAATCCCACTCCACTCTATCAAATGCTTTCTCGGCATCCATCGCCACTACTATCTCCGTTTCCCCCTCTGGTGGGGCCATCATCATTACCCCTAACAGCCTCCGTATATTCGTGTTCAGCTGTCTCCCCTTCACAAACCCAGTTTGGTCCTCGTGGACCACCCCCGGGACACATTCCTCTATTCTCATTGCCATTACCTTGGCCAGGATCTTGGCATCTACATTTAGGAGGGAAATAGGTCTATAGGACCCGCATTGTAGCGGGTCCTTTTCCTTCTTTAAGAGAAGCGATATCGTTGCTTCAGACATAGTCGGGGGCAGTTGTCCCCTTTCCTTTGCCTCATTAAAGGTCCTCGTCAATACCGGGGTGAGCAAGTCCACATATTTTCTATAGAATTCGACTGGGAATCCATCCGGTCCCGGGGCCTTTCCCGCCTGCATGCTCCTAATTCCTTTCACCACTTCTTCTACCTCGATCTGTGCTCCCAGTCCCACCCTTTCCTGCTCTTCCACCTTGGGAAATTCCAGCCGATCCAAAAAGCCCATCATTCTCTCCCTCCCATCCGGGGGTTGAGCTTCATATAATTTTTTATAAAATGTCTTGAACACTCCATTCACTCTCTCCGCTCCCCGCTCCATCTCTCCTTCCTCATCCCTCACTCCCCCTATTTCCCTCGCTGCTCCCCTTTTCCTCAATTGGTGTGCCAGCAACCTGCTCGCCTTCTCCCCATATTCGTACTGTACACCCTGTGCCTTCCTCCATTGTGCCTCTGCAGTGCCCGTAGTCAGCAAGTCAAATTCTACATGTAGCCTTTGCCTTTCCCTGTACAGTCCCTCCTCCGGTGCTTCCGCATATTGTCTGTCCACCCTCAAAAGTTCTTGCAGCAACCGCTCCCGTTCCTTACTCTCCTGCTTCCCTTTATGTGCCCTTATTGATATCAGCTCCCCTCTAACCACCGCCTTCAGCGCCTCCCAGACCACTCCCACCTGGACCTCCCCATTATCATTGAGTTCCAAGTACTTTTCAATGCACCCCCTCACCCTTAGACACACCCCCTCATCTGCCATTAGTCCCATGTCCATTCTCCAGGGTGGGCGCCCTCCTGTTTCCTCCCCTATCTCCAAGTCTACCCAGTGTGGAGCGTGATCCGAAATGGCTATAGCCGTATACTCCGTTCCCCTCACCTTCGGGATCAACGCCCTCCCCAGCACAAAAAAGTCTATTCGCGAGTAGACTTTATGGACATAGGAGAAAAACGAGAACTCCTTACTCCTAGGTCTGCTAAATCTCCACGGGTCTACACCTCCCATCTGCTCCATAAAATCTTTAAGTACCTTGGCTGCTGCCGGCCTCCTTCCAGTCCTGGACTTCGACCTATCCAGCCCTGGTTCCAACACCGTATTAAAATCTCCCCCCATTATCAGCTTTCCCATCTCTAGGTCCGGAATGCATCCTAGCATCCGCCTCATAAAATTGGCATCATCCCAGTTCGGGGCATATACGTTTACCAAAACCACCGTCTCCCCTGTAGTTTGCCACTCACCATCACGTATTTGCCACCGTTATCCGCCACTATAGTCTTTGCCTCGAACATTACCCCCTTCCCCACTAATATAGCTACCCCCCTGTTTTTCGCATCTAGCCCCGAATGGAACACCTGCCCCACCCATCCTTTGCGTAGCCTAACCTGGTCTATCAGTTTCAGGTGCGTTTCCTGTAACATAACCACATCTGCCTTAAGTTTCTTAAGGTGTGCTAGTACCCGTGCCCTCTTTATCGGCCCGTTCAGCCCTCTCATGTTCCACGTGATCAGCCGGGTTGGGGGGCTTCCTACCCCCCCCTTGTCGATTAGCCATCACCTTTTTCCAGCTCCTCACCCGGTTCCCACGCAGCTGTATCTCCCCCAGGCGGTGCCCCCCCGCCCATCCCCTCCCATACCAGCTCCCCCCTCTCCCCAACAGCAGCAACCCAGTAATTCCCCCCCCCCCCGCTAGATCCCCCGCTAGCGTAATTACTCCCCCCATGTTGCTCCCAGAAGTCAGCAAACTCTGGCCGACCTCGGCTTCCCCCCGTGACCTCGGCTCGCACCGTGCGACGCCCCCTCCTTCCTGCTTCTCTATTCCCGCCATGATTATCATAACGCGGGAACCAAGCCCGCGCTTCTCCCTTGGCCCCGCCCCCAATGGCCAACGCCCCATCTCCTCCACCTCCCCTCCTCCCCCCATCACCACCTGTGGAAGAGAGAAAAGTTACCACATCGCAGGATTAGAGCATAAAACTCCTCTTTCCCCCCTTTTTAACGCCCCTCTTCGCCCCCCACATTCGCCCCACCACTTTGTTCAAACGTTCTTTTTAATAACCCGCTCATTCCAGTTTTTCTTCCACAATAAAAGTCCACGCTTCATCCGCCGTCTCAAAGTAGTGGTGCCTCCCTCGATATGTGACCCACAGTCTTGCCGGTTGTAGCATTCCAAATTTTATCTTCTTTTTATGAAGCACCGCCTTGGCCCGATTAAAGCTCGCCCTCCTTCTCGCCACCTCCGCACTCCAGTCTTGATAAACGCGGATCACAGCGTTCTCCCACTTACTGCTCCGAGTTTTCTTTGCCCATCTAAGGACCATTTCTCTATCCTTAAAACGGAGGAATCTCACCACTATGGCTCTGGGAATCTCTCCTGCTCTCGGTCCTCGCGCCATCACTCGGTATGCTCCCTCCACCTCCAACGGACCCGCCGGGGCCTCCGCTCCCATTAACGAGTGCAGCATCGTGCTCACATATGCCCCGACGTCCGCTCCCTCCGCACCTTCAGGAAGACCAAGAATCCTCAGGTTGTTCCTCCTTGCGTTGTTCTCCAGTGCCTCCAACCTTTCCACACATCGTTTCTGATGTGCCTCATGCATCTCCGTCTTCACCACCAGGCCCTGGATGTCGTCCTGATTCTCGGCTGCCTTTGCCTTCACGACCCGAAGCACCCGCTCCTGGGTCTTGTGTTCCTCCTTTAGCCCTTCGATCGCCTGTGGTATCGGGGCCAACAGCTCTTTCTTCATTTCCTTTTTGAGCTCTTCCACACAGCATTTCAAGAACTCTTGTTGTTCAGGGCCCCATGTTAAACTGCCACCTTCCGACGCCATCTTGGTTTTTGCTTGCCTTCCTTGCCGCTGTTCCAAAGGATCCACTGCAATCCGGCCACTTTCTCCTCCTTTTTTCATCCGTATCCAGGGGGGATTCCCTTCTGGTTTACCGCACAGTGTTTTTAGCCGTCAAAATTGCCGTTAGGGCTCCTATCAAGAGCCCAAAAGTCCGTTTCACCGGGAGCTGCCGAAACGTGCGACTCAGCTGGTCATCGCCGCACCCGGAAGTCCAAGAGTGTAGTATTAATCAGGTCTGTCCATAAGCAGATCCAGTCAGAAGTCTTACAACCCCAGGTTAAAGTCCAACAGGTTTGTTTCGAATCACTAGCTTTCGGAGCGCAGCTCCTTCCTCAGGTGAAGGGTCGTTTAGGAATCTGGTAACAGCGGGGAAGAAGCTGTTTTTGACTCTGTTCGTGCGTGTTCTCAGACTTTCGTATCTCTTGCCCGATGGAAGAAGTTGGGAGTGAATAAGTCCGGTGGGAGGGGGTCTTTGATTATGCTGCTTTAATGTGATAGTTAATCAAAAGTATTATAGCTTGTCTTTAAAACAGCTTCAAATCTGGACTTTAGATTGAGTGAAATGCCTTTAATTGTGCATTTTCAATAATGTGGAATAGAGTTTACGCAACGTCTCCTTTTTAAAAATAAAGAGGGGGAGAATCTCCTGGTCAGTCATACTGAAGGAGGAATGGCAAACCACGACAGGGAGAATTCAGAATGTCCAATTCACCTAACAAGCACGTCTTTCAGGACTTGTGGGAGGAAACCGGAGCACCCGGAGGAAACCCACACAGACATGGGGAGAACGCGCAGACTCCGCATAGTGACCCAAACCAGGAATCAAACTCGGGTCCCTGGCGCTGTAAAGCGACAGTGCGAACCACTGTGCTACCATGCTGCCCAACGTAATCCGTGATTATGGGTGGCAAGGTACTGTTGTGGTTTGCCATTGCTCCTTCAGTATGACTGACCAGGAGATTCTCCCCCTCTAACCACCATTTACAGGCTGATACACAACCTGTTTGGCCATGTTACGAATGCATCAGGTGCCGGAATGTGGCGACTAGGGGCTTTTCACAGTAACTTCATACTTGTGACAATAAAAGGTTATTATTATTATTATCTTCCATGCTCCCAAAGTGGGACTTGAACCTGGAGCTTCTTCTGGCTCAGAGTCACAGGCATTGGGATGTTCCCACTGTCACCACAATCAAGGATAACTTGCCTCACTCCGTCATGGTGATGGTGGTGGTGGTGGAAGCGGGGGGACACATTCTGCGGCAGCTGAATAGACCAATCCTGGAGCCGCAAACTCTGCCACAGGTGGAGCAGGTGGTGATCGGTGAATTGGCTGGTGGGACACTCCGGATTCTGCGCTTCCTTTCTGCAGCTTGCTCCAATTGCTGCACTCGGTGACGCTCAAGTTGCTTGGCACCTTCGCGGATGCTTGTACTCCAGTTTGTTCGTTCTCGGGCAAGCGATTCCCAAGGGTCAGTGGGGATGTTGTACTTATTTTGGGAGGCATTTAGAGTGCCCTTGTAGCATTTTCTCTACCCTCCTAGTGATCTTTTGCCATTGCATAGCTTGGAGTAGAACACTTGTTTAGGGAGCCTTGTGTCAGACATGCAGACAACGTGGCCCACCCATCACAGCTGGTCGAGCATGACTAGTGCCTCGGGACGTTGGCCTGGGAGAGGATGTTCATGTTGGTATGCCCATCCTGGCAGTGGACTTGCAGGATTTTGCAGAGGCAACATTGGTGATGTCTCTCCAGGGGTTTGAGGTCTCTGCTGCACATTGTCCACATTTCTGTTGCATACAGCAGGACGGTACCACGGCTGCTCCATAGACCATGAGCTTGGTGCTGCATTCGACGTCTCGACCTTTGAACACTCTGTTCCCCAGGCGTCTGAAGGCTGCGCTGGTGTATTGGAGTCGATGCTGGATTTCACCGTCGATGTCTGCTAGGGCGAGAGGATGCCCCGGAGGTATGGAAAATGGTCTGCATTGTCCGGGGCTCCCCCTGGACCTTGATGGTCGGGGGAAGTGTTGTGTGGCAGAAGCGGGCTGATAGAGAACCTTTGTTTTCTGGATGTTTGGTCTGAGGACCATTCTCTCATATGCCTCAGGTGAACACGTTGACGATGGTTTGTAGTTTGCTGAGTGTGAGCTCACACAGGCGTCATCTGTGTACTGCAGCTCAATGACAGACGTCGGGGTGGTCTCAGACATAGGGACGCTACCACCATGTCACAAGACCTGACCCCCCCCCCCTCCACCCCTCACCACGCCATTAATCAATTGTATTAAAACAGTCTTGCAAGTTCAGTAATTCTTTAAAAAATCCAGAATTAGCTGATAATGTGTGAGCTCCATAATTTGAAAATAAAATTATGGTATTTGTTGGATTATGAATGAAGGAATTTGCTGCCTCATATACAAGAAGGGAGGGCAGCACAGTGACACAGTGGTTAGCACTGCTGCCTCACGGCGCTGAGGACCCGGGTTCGAATCCCGGACCTGGGTCACTGTCCGGGTGGAGTTTGCACATTCCCCCCGTGTCCGCGTGGGTTTCACCCCCACAACCCAAAGATGTGCAGGTTAGGTGGCTTGGCCACGCTAAATTACCCCTTAATTGGAAAAATAAATAAATAATTAGATATTCTAAATTTATTTTTAAAAATTGAATTCAAGTTTTGAAACGTTCATGGTGGAGCTCGGAACACATGTTTTCTGGGTTAGGCCTCTGAATCACTGGCCCAATAACATAGCCACTACAACACAAAATTGGGTACTCAAAATTTATTTTTAAAAAGTAGACGTTGTGTAAACTCTATTCCAACATTATTGAAAATGCACAATTAAAGGCATTTCACTCAATCTAAAGTCCAGATTTGAAGCTGTTTTAAATATAAGCTATAATACTTTTGATTAAATGTCACATTAAAGCAGCATAATCAAAGACCCCTCCCACCCGGCTTATTCACTCCCAGCTTCTTCCATCGGGCAGGAGATATGAAAGTCAGAACACGCATGAACAGACTCAAAAACAGCTTCTTCACCGCTGTTACCAGACTCTTAAACGACCCTTCACCTGAGGAAGGAGCTGCGCTCCGAAAACTAGTGATTCGAAACAAACCTGTTGGACTTTAAACTGGGGTGGTAAGACTTCTGACCTGTTTATTACTACACTCCTGTATGCTTCGCCCGATGCGGGTGTCTAGGTATTTACATTGTGTACCTGGTGTTGCCCTATTATATATTTTCTTTTTCTTTTCTTTTCATGTACTAAATGATCTGTTTGAGCTGCTCGCAGAAAAATACGTTTCACTGTACAAGTGACAATAAACAAATCCAAATCCAAAGTGATAATCTTCTGATGTGAAGCTGATCAAGAAATGAGGTGTGGAAAGCAGGAGTGAGATTAAAGACAAGGTACAAACAAGTCCCAACATGTAAAAGGCAAGACAGGACAAGATGCTTCAACTTCATCCTAACAGGGACACAAAGGAACTGTTGAGACTGGGAGACAGGATGGCGGTCTGGTGTAGCTTAATCAGCTTTGTTTAACATTGCAACACTCACAGTAATGGCCCTCAGCCTCAAAGCACTGCAACCAAACTCACCCTCAAGACAAAAAACACTCAATGCAAATTATTTATGATTTTGTTGAAATAATTTCTCTTGATGAAGTGGCTGACTCTCTCCCAGTGCCAATTATCTCCTGGCACCTTGCCCAATTGGCCATTCTTCATAAGTGAACCTTGTCGTCGAAAATGCCTTGCATTTGCAGAGCACCTTTAATGACCTCGAAGTGACCCTGAAAGCATTTTATAGCAAAACTGAGTACATTTAGAAGTGTAACCATAGAACCATAAACTGGTTACAGCACAGAATGAGGCCATTCAGCCAATCTTGTGTGTACCGCATCACTGCAAGGGCAGTTCAGCTAGTCCCATTCCCCTAGCCTTATCCAATTCCCCTTTGTAAGCGACTGTTGTATATGCCTCCACCACACTCCCAGCCAGTGCAATAATCACTCACTGCATAAAAATGTTATTCTGCATGTCACCATTGCTTCTTTGGCAAATACCTCACATCGGTGTCCATTGGTTCTTGACCCTTGCACCAATGGGAACAGTTTCTCTACCAACGCTATCCAGACCAAATTTCTCCCCAACCCTCCCTTCTCAAAGGAGAACAACTCAATTTTCTCCAATCTAACCCGCATGACCGAAGTCCCTCATTCCTGGAGCCGTTCTGGTAAATCTTTTCTGCGCTCTCTCAAAAGGCTTCTCATCCTTCCTAAAAGGCGATGCCCAGAATCGGACGCAATCGGCGGGATTCCCCAGCCCCCAGCCGCGTGCGTCACGGCAAGCGGGAGGCAGCACACCGTTTGCTGGTGGCGGGATTCTCTGTTCCCTCCGCTGTCAATGGGAATTCCCAGTGAATCCACCCCCTCACCGCAGAGAAATCCACGGGCGGGGGAACCAGAGTATCCTGCCGTCAGCGAACGACCGGAGAACTCCGGCCAATATTCCAGTGTTTTGGAAGTGTTCGACATGACGTATTTCCTATGCCTCGATTTATAAAACCTCAGGTCTCATATTAACTAGTTTCTCAACCTGCCCTGACACCTTCAATGATTTGAGCACACGTACTCCAATTTATCTCTGTTTCTGCATGACCTTTAAAACTCTACCCGGTATATTTTATGCCTCCTTATTCTTTATCCCAAAATGCATCACTTCATACCTGTCTGCATTAAATTTCATCTGCCATTTGTCCAGGTATTCCTCCTGCCTCTATTTTATTGAATTCAGTCCTCCTCACCATTCACAATACTTCCAATTTTTGTGTCATCCACAAATTCTGACATTGTGCCACTAAATCTAGGTCCGAAGAAAAGCAGTGGTCCCAGTACCGGGGGAATCCCACCATATATTTTCCTCCAGTCCGGAAAATGACCCTTCACCTTTGCACTCTGTCGCTCAGCCAACTTCATATCCATGCTGTCACTTTCCCTTTTATACCTTGGACTTCATACCAAGGAAAGGAAGCGTGATGTTGTGATCTGGTCTGTGACTCCAGTCCCTCCCTAATGTGGTCTTAGCTACCGTCCAAAGTGATCCATGAACAAGAACCAACAGGGGGGCCTCTGCCGGATGTGGTATGAGGGGAGAGCGGGGAAGGACCTTATCATGAGCACTGGAAAATATACTGAAAATGATCAGAATATCAGAATATAAGAAACAGGAGCTCGGGTCAGCCATTTGAGCCTTTGAGCCTGCTCCACCATTCAATGGGATTGCGGCTGACCTTCAAACTCAATTTCACCTTCCCCCACTAATCCCATACCAAAAATATACTCAACAATAGAATCATAGACTTTACAGTACAGAAGGAGGCCATTCAGCCCATTGAGTCTGCACCGGCCCTCGGAAAGAGCATCCCACTTAAGCCCACACCTCCACCCCATCCCCGTAACTATGTAACCCCACCTAACCTTTTTTTCTGGACACTAAGGGCAATTTAGTATGGCCAGTCTACCTAACCTGCACATCTTTGGACTGTGGGAGGGAACCGGAGCACCCGGAGGAAACCCACGCAGACACGGGGAGAACGTGCAGACTCCGCAAAGACAGTGACCCAAGCCGGGAATCAAACCTGGGACCCTGGAGCTGTGAAGCAACTGTGCTAACCACTGTGCTGCCCCCACAACTGAACTCACAGTCCAAAGATTCACAACACTTTGAACAAATAAATTCCTCCTTCAGTCCTAAATGAAGGATAAATAGTACATTTAATGTAAAATACAGAGAGATGGATATCTAATTCTTATGTCTGCATGCACCTCTGAAAAGTCATACCTCCAATTTCTGTTACACTAGTGTAATTTTGTTTCTCGATTGGATGCCCAAATTTAGATTGGGATTGCCATTGCAAACTAGCCATGTTGTGATTAATAGCATTGTACCAATAATGCGCAGTCACACCTTCGATTTGCATCTCATGGCTTTGCAGTCATCTCTGGAGAAGCTCCAAGCAACTCTGTTTGTTTCTTCCGGCAATAACTCAAAGCGACTCGAGGTGACAAGTGATGAACTAAAGGAGTTATTGACCAAGAAGATCTATGTACACGAAGGGTTTCAACAACACAACTATCCAAGTCCACTCCTGGTTCCAACTGCCACCCTCCAGTCCCAGGTTTGGGTGCTCACTTTGCTCTGTGAAGAATCGTCCATCAATTTCCATCCGTTTCCGAAAGTGTCGTTAGAAAAAAGGCTTTATTGTGACTTAACTATAAATGATAGCATAAAATATAAGTGACATATAAAAATGAGGGTAGAGGGAAAGAGTTTAAAAGTTGGGCATTGGGTAGGGCAGCACAGTGGCGCAGTGGTTAGCACTGCTGCCTCAGGGCGGCGGGGTCCCAGGTTCGATCCCGGCCCTGGGTCACTGTCCGTGTGGAGTTTGCACATTCTCCCCGTGTTTGCGTGGGTTTCGCCCCCACAACCCAAAGATGTGCAGGGTAGGTGGATTGGCCACACTACATTGCCCCTTAATTGGAAAAATGAATTGGGTACTCAATTTTTAAAAAAGAAAATTGCCCCTTAAGTGGAAAAAATGAATTCGGCACTCTAAATTCATTTTTTTTAAAATTGGGGATTGAAGTTTATCTTTGTCCAATTGTCCCTTGCCCTTCAATCCAGTGCCGTCTGAAACTGGCAGTTTGTTTAGAACCACAGATTACTGACTGGCATTTTACATTAAAAAAACTGCAGTGGTCAGTCGCCAGAACCCTTAAGGCGTTAAGCCCAAGGTAGAAATTTTACCTTCATCCCAAAATATTTCACAGTGCAATCATCTGTCATTGTCTCCTAAATGTGCTTTAAATTGTGCTCTGGACATAACCTGCAGTACAAGAATACCATCAGACTACAGTCACCACTGTGCTTCTTTCTTAAAGATGATTAATCAATTTTTATTTAAAATTCTTTTTGGGTCATTTCCTCAACACAGATAATGTCCCAGTTAATGTTTGTTCGCTCGTTGCTGTGCTGTCACAGGCCATTTAAAAGCCCCCAGAATTAACCTTCTGGATATTAATGAGGCCCAAGGGCTGAATCCAACACTATTAATCTCCAACTCTGCTTTCAACAGCAAAATCTGAGTCAACATATAGCTATCAAGCATGACATTGTCACTTTAAGCAAAGAGGGTGCAATAACCTATCGCACCGTATTAAAACAATTTAAATTTAAAATACACAGTTCTGCTGCTGAAGGCAGAACAATAGGAACAATATAGCCCAGAACCGAGCGATTGCAGTATATTCACTCTTCATTTCGCCCCATTGCAGCCCATAGAAAATTCTTGATCCATGGGTAATATTTAAATGCGTAATCTTGATTGGAGCATAACATTTTTGTAATTATTTCCATGCTTTCTGAATCCAGACAATTCCCTGTTGTAAATTCTCTTGAACGCTGGATCATGTTGGCCTTATCTTTCAGAGATAGGAACCCCTCTCCCTTTCCCCAGAGATCCCTACTTTAAAAAAACATTGCTTTTACGGTCATTTGATCAAGACTATTTTGTTCAGGTTAATTTTAATTACATTTTTCCAAATGATTTTTTTTCCTTCCTTTACCCAGTGTATTCCACGATATTCCTTTCCAAGGGGTTGCTGTTGAAGACACACACACACCTGATGGTATAAAAAAGCTGAACTATTTACTGAGCTAATTGAACAACACATACATGCAATGAATCAGGAGTAGGGACAGTGAATGAATTTCCCCTTGCTCAGGCGAAGGCAGCTCTGACAAACTGAAGTGCTTCTTGTGGCCACTCATATTACTGTCAACCACCTCAGCTCAGAGTGGTTTGTGTGGCTCAGTTCTACACTAGTACTTGCCACCTAAAGGATTCACATCATAATCTAAACTGTGTTTACTGAACATGATCAGTTTACAATCTGTCTGGAGATGAAGACGAGGGCCGGGATTCTCCCGGAATCGGCGGGGCACCCCGTACCGGCGGCAGAGAGCGGTGTGAACCACTCTGACGTCGGGCCACCCGGAAGTTGCGGAATTCTCCGCGCTTCCTGGGGCTAGGCCGGCGCCGGAGGGGTTGGCATCGTGCCAACTGGCGCCGAAGGGCCTCCGCCGGCCGGCTCGAGTTGGCGCATGCGCAGGAGCGCTAGCGTGTTTCCTCTGCATGCGCAGGGGGTTTCTTCTCCGCGCCGGCCATGGCGGAGCCTTACACAGGCCGGCGCGGAGGGAAAGAGTGCCCCCATGGCACAGGCCCGCCCGCAGAGCGGTGGGCCCCGATCGCGGGCCAGGCCACGTTGCCCCCCCCCCCCCCCCCGGGGCCAGATCCTCCCGCGCCCCCCTTGGGCTCCGCTAGCCGCCCTCCAAGCCAGGTCCCGCCAGTATGGACCATGTCTAATCCACGCCGACGGGACTGGCCGACAATGGGCGGCTGCTCGGCCCATTGGGGCCCGGAGAATTGCCGGGGGGGGCGCTGCCAACGGCCCCCGACCGGTGCGGGGCGATCCCTGCACAAAAAACGGCAGCCGGTGTCGGAGCGGCGGGGCGGGATTCACGCCGAAACCCGATGATTCCCGACCTGGCGGGGGGTCGGAGAATCCCGCCCGAGGTTTCAAAGTTCGGGCACTTGCCTGCACCCCATTGACATGCACCCGGCACCTGGCTGGCACAGGGTTTTTTTTTAAATGCTTAAATTGCTGAAACAGGTGAGATGAGATTCAACCCAGGCAGCTGTACCAACCTGGTACGGGCATGATGACGTATAGCTCTGTAGAAACACAAAGATGAGAGGCGGAAGCTTTAAATCTGAGTCTTATTGGCACAGGGAACTTTATTGTAAATTACATGTGAACTAGTGACAAACATAATTCAGTAGCTATAGTGAAATGGAGACTTATGATTATACCTCCCCATTTATTGTGGCTGTGGTCTCGTGGAGCCGAATCCAGGAGAAAGATTTTTTTTTAAGTTTAGAGTACCCGATTCATTTTTTTTCAATTAAGGGGCAATTTAACGTGGCCAATCCACCTATCCTGCACATCTTTGGGACGTGGGGGTGAGACCCACGCAGGCACGGGGCGAATATGCAAACTCCACACGGACAGTGACCCCGGGGCCGGGATCGAACCCGAGTCCTTGGCACCGTGAGGCAGCAGTGCTAACCGCTGCGCCACCATGCCGCCCCAGGAGAAAGGTTCTGATGAGCTTAATATCGTAAGGGAATCATTCCCCCTGTGGGACTGGTGGTCCAAAAAGACTGTGGGGTCATTTGGAGGTTTCTGTAGATTTGGCAATTGGTTGCCTCTTGTTATCTCAGTAACCTCTTTAGTTCCGAAGCTCAAAAATGAACACTTGGATTACACTCTCATTTTCTTTCATTTGTTTTTACAGATCTTTGCATTGTGATTTTCTGTTCTTTTTTTATAAAACGTGACGATGTGTCATTGGGAATGCAATGCCTGACGGACGCTGTCAGCACTTACATATAAGTGAATGGCTATATTTTTTATTTTTAGGGATGTTTTTAGCTTTTACGGGTTGTATTGAATTGCTCTTTTACTGAAAAATGTTTGTTGAACACGTTCATTCACCTGCCAATCACTTTGTGCCAGTCTTCAAACTGTGTTCCCTCAATATGTGGTGCAAGTAATATTCAGCACAAAACTGACAGAAAATGACCATGTCCAACAAATGAGAAGATAATCATCTCCAACATTCAACAGCATGACTGTAGTGTTCAATGGTTTAATCGTTCAATGTTTGATCGATTAGTCCGGTCACCGATCCTTCGACACTTGCTTGATTGCTTAAACCTGTGGCTCGAGCTAGAGAGTTAAGAACTGACACCAGGCTGGGAATGTTCTAGAAAGGATCTTGTTGGAAAACCTGTAAGTTCTGAGATGTTTAAAAGTTTTGAAAATAAATATTTAGAACTAGAATCGTTGCGGCATTATGCTGAGATTGTTCAGTTGTCGAAGGTATGCAGAAGCCTGGTGTAAGCGTAATAATTACCATTGCTGAATCAACTGCCATCAACATCCTGGGGGTTAACATTGACCAGAAAATTAGCCATACCCGCCGTTTAGGTACGTTGATCATGTGAGCAGGTCAGGCTGGGAATTCACTGGTGAGTAATCCCCCCCAAAGCCTGTGGTTAGCACTGCTGCCTCACAACGCCAGGGACCCGGGTTCGCACGTTCTCCCTGTGTCTGCGTGGGTTTCCCCCGGGTTCTCCGGTTTCCTCCACAGTCCAAAGATGCGCAGGTTAAGTGGATTGGATATGCTAAATTATCCGTAATGTCGGGTTACAGGGATGGGGTGGGCCATTGGGCCGAGGTTAGGGTGCTTTTCAGAGAGTTGGTGCAGACAGGATGGGCCGAATGGCACTGTAGGGATTCAATGATCCTAAACGACACAAATCAGAAATGTGATGGAATACTCTCTGCTTGCCTACATGAGTGCAGCTCCAACAACGCACAAGAAACTTGACATAACCCAAGCCAATCAGCATCCCATCCACCACCTTAACTGTGCAGTCCCTCCATCACCAACGCACAGTGGTAGCAATATGTTTCATCTACAACAGGGTTTTCCAAAGTGTGGGTCCGACCCATGAGTGGGTCGCGGGAGGGTAGCAGAGCAATCGGTCACGACATTCCTGCGATGGCCCCGATTGCAGAAGTGCCCAACAGCCGCTACCGGTATTATTAAGAATGGCAGCTGCCGCCGCCTTTTGGATAAGAAGGAAATGGGACTGTGCAATCTTCCAGCCAGAAGCGGCAGCAGTGAGCAGGTCCTATGTCCTGCACATACATTTGTCATCAAGCAACCTGTATGTACGTGCTTTTGCACTGTCCGTGTGGAGTATGCATGTTCCCTGGCCGGGATTCTTCGACCCTGCGCCAGGTCGGAGAATCCCTGGGGGGGAGGCGCGAATCTCGCCCGCCGCCGCGATGCCGGCTGCCCTATTCTCCGGCGCCATTTTCTGGGGGCCGGTGGGATTCCCGCCACGCCGGTCGGGGCCGTTGACAGCGGCCCCCCCACGGCCATTCTAGGGACCCGATGGGCCGAGTGGCCGTAAGGTTTTGGACAGTCCCACCGGCGTGAATTACTCACCTCACACATGGCCTGGCAGGTAAGTGTGCAGGGGCGATCCTGGGGGGGACGCGGGGAGATCCGACCCTGGGGGGACCCCAACGGTGGCCTGACCCGCCATCGGGGACTATCGATCTGCGGGAGGGCTGGTTCCGTGGGGGGCCTTCTTTCCTCCACACCTGGTCCCTGGAGGGCTCCGCCATATTGCCCGGAGGCCGGCGGGGAGAAGGGAACCCCCGTGTTTCAAATTTTGAAAGAGAAGTGGTGAGATGAAAAATTCCTTTTGAGGTTGAGAACCCAGAGTCAGTTATTAACTTAGAGCTGCCTCCAAATGAAAAGATTACACTGCTGTACATGACCTGTAACAGCACGTTGAAACATGCCAAAAACCCATGAGGCTGTCAGCATTCCGGAGTGGCATCTCCCACGAATATCCAGTGCTGAGTAAAACAAGTATTTTGTTGCTATTGCCGTTCACGACAATCTACATGAACAAGGTTGGATTTTCCGTTCTCACAAAGGTGAAGACGGCACAAATGAACTGGCTGAAGTCAGCACCTGATATGCGCATTGCCCTTTCCTCCTGTGAACCTGATTGGAGTGAGATCGTGAAGAGCAAGGAGGCTCCCCTTTCACATTGAAGGTAAGTGGACCTGGCATGTGTCATGAAAATCGGTTTGGGTGGGTCGTGGAGGTCGATCAGTTGGCAAACGTGGGTCCCGGGAAAAAATGTTAAGAACACCACTGAGCTAGAAGATGCACTGCAGAAACTGCCCCAAGGCTTCTTCAAAAGCACCTTGCAAACCCGCAAACTCTACCACCTAGAAGGACAATTGGCAGCAGACGCACGGGAACACCACCACCTGCAAGTTCCCTTTCAAACCACTCATTATCCATGGAAATATATCGCCTTTCCTTCACTGTCGCTGCATCAAAATCCAGGATCTTCCTTCCCAACTGTCCTGTGGGTGTACCTACACCACACGTACTGTAGTAGGTCAGGGAGGTGGCTCACTACCGCCTCCTCAAGGGCAATTGAGAATAGATAGTAAATATTGTCCTAGCCAGCAACACCCACATCCCATGAACAAATACAAAATTAACAGCGCGGACATAGTTCACCTTTCTCCCTAAATATGTCATTCATGCCCCCTAAATATTCGTTCCCAGTGCAGTGAGGGAGGCCAATGTTCAGGAACATTTATTTTCTGTCCAGTATCAGCATAAAGCACTGCCAGGCTAGGTAATACACTGAGCTTGTTTTAACGATCTGGCTGTAGGACGAACGGAAGCAGTTTTCAAACTAACTTCCAAAAGGGATATGCACTTGAATAGGGTGGGGTGGGAGGGGGTGGGGGGGAGGTATCAGGGCTTTGGTGAAAGAGCAGGGGAGTGAGAAATCAAATACCTCAGGCATGAGTAGCCTTTCTCTGTGTTTAAAAAGATTCTGATATTAAGGTTTTAGTCAGGAGCGGTCTGAATAATTGACTGTACTGAGTTAAAAACTATGGATCACGATGAAAGAGTCCAGCGTGGATCTTATCACACTGTTTGAAGAGGGCTGAATAGGGTCAAGTAACTCCTAAATATCCCTGTCAGCAATACACTGCTTTTTAAAAATAAATTTAGAGTACCTAATTCTTTTTTTTTCCCAATTAAGGAGCAATTTTGCGTGGCCAATCCACCTACCCTGCACATCTTTTTGGGTTGTGGAGGTGAGACCCACGCAGACACGGGGAGAATGTGCAAACTCCACACGGACAGTTACCTGGGTCCTCGGTGTCGTGAGGCAGCAGTGCTAACCACTGCAATACATTACTTGATCGTCAAAATAAATAGTCACATTAATGACCTTCCATTTTATGATGATGTAATATATTCATGCCATATAACTCTTTCTCACATCATTATTGGATGCCATGGCAGGAAAGTAAGAAAAGAAACCCTGCATTTACATAGCACCTATCACTTAAATTTTTTTTTTAGTGTACCAAATAAATGTTTTCCAAGTAAGGGGCAATTTAGTGTGGCCAATCCACCTAGCCTGCACATCTTTGGGTTGTGGGGGCGAAACCCACGCAGAATGTGCAAACTCGACATGGACAGTGACCCAGAGCCGGGATCGAACCTGGGACCTCGGTGCCGTGAGGCTGCAGGGCTAACCCACTGCGCCACCGTGCTGCCCCACATAGCACCTATCACAACTGCAGAGCACCCCAAGAATCTCACAGCCGATGAAGACACAGAATCATAGAATGTACAGTGCAAAAGGAGACCATTCGGCCCATCGAGTCTGCACTGGCCCTTGGAAAGAGCCCCCCACCTCCACCCCATCCCCATAACCCAGCAACCCCACCTAAACTTTTGGGACACTAAGGGGCAATTTATCATGGCCAATCCACCTAAGCTGCACATCTTTGGACTGTGGGAGGAAACCGGAACACCCGGAGGAAACCCACGCAGACACGGGGAGAACGTGGGAAGATACTTCCTGCAAAAAACATATTGTGCCTTTCCTTTTGCCTGTCCATCCGCTCCGCCAAAATTAAAATAATCACACAAGCAGCTTTAATAGAATTCGAAAGGGGGGGACACATTACAGTAAAATAAGCCCGCTGATATCTTCTTTTAGGCATCTCGAAACACAACTGCTTTGACAGAGGCGGAGGGGAGGGGGTCGGGGAGTGAAGAGGAGGGGAGGGGAGAGAGGAGGGAGTAGGTGCATTGCGGGCCTGGCATTCCTTACCGGGGACAACTTGATTTCTTTGCAGCACTCCGGTTAAGCAGTCGTCTAGTTCAACTCCTCACCACATGCACCAATGCTGGTCCTAATTCAATTAAATGATTATAAAACTGTTCCGGGGAGAGCATTTCTATCCAATTACATTGCGGGTGAAATCCCAGTAGATGTAGATGGGCTGCGTGATTCCTCAGATTAATAGCTCAGCCATTGATCTCTGTTGCCTACCTCTGCCACTGCTCTGAGCTAATACTCCAGTGGGAACCTTACACTCCACATTCAGATCTCATCGCGGTTGGGGTTTTCATTCGGGCTTGACAAATGCTGAGAGTGAATAGAATGGAAATGTCACAGTGTCCCAGTTTAGAGCTCTTTAATATACTCGCTTCTTTGTGCATTTATACTGGATTGATTGTCAAACATCCAGAAAATTGCCAATAGATGTTGGGTGGGTGGGGGGGGTGGATTGCAGGCGGAGGAGAGGTGAGATTATGAACATATTGTAAATCTCACAGTTTTAGTTTCTGACAATAGTGATTTGAGAAGTTTTCTGTCTTCTTTGGTTATTTACGCCAGCAATTTTAAATTTGGTTTCTATTCATCATGGGCTTAAAATTGCACTGGTCCATAAAACCCAAAATTATCACCTCTCCATTGCTTGCTTGGAATTCCTCCTGATTTAATGCAAATGGCGTTGTCAATTCTGAAGCAACAAATCAACCTCTTGTGGCAGGGTACACCGAGTGTTAAGACTGTGACGGTAGGTTAAGCAAGCTTAGACCAGGGCAGCATGGTGGCGCAGTGGTTAGCACTGCTGTCTCACGGCGCCGAGGTCCCAGGTTCGATCCTGGTCCCGGGTCACTGTCCGTGTGGTTTGCACATTCTCCCCATGTTTGCGTGGGTTTCGCCCCCACAACCCAAAGGTAGGCAGAGTAGGTGGATTGGCCATGCTAAATTGCCCCTTAATTGGAAAAAATGAATTGGGTATTCTAAATTTATTTTTTAATAAAGCAAGTTTAGACCGGTAGGGAGAACAGGGCGATGCTTGGCGAGACAATTCAACCGCCATCTTCAAGTCCTGGATTCTGTCCTGAACTGTCAATGTAAGCTCATCATCATACTCCAGCAACATGCATTTATATAGCGCCTTTAACATAGTAAAACAAGACACTTTACAGGAGCAATATCAAACAAAATTTAACACCGAGTCACAAGTTAAGGTACCTGGACAGAGTAAACAAAAGCTTGGTCGTTTTACCCATTTTAGGGTAGAGTGTGGTAGCGAGGTGGAGAAATCTGGGGAAGGGATGTGAGAGCTTAGGCAGTAGGCAGCTGAAGGCATCGCCACCAATGGTGGAGCAATGAAAATCGGGGATGATCAAGAGGCCAAAATTGGAGAAATGCAGAACTATGAGAGAGTGGTAAGTCTAGAGGGGGTTACAGGGATAGATAACCTGCCAACAGTGGTACTGCAGCATCTCTACTGGTGGGAGGGAGTAATTACAGTTGGTTCTGCTTGCATCGGTCGTTTCCATTAAAAATGAGCAGATAGGAATTTCTGAAATACATGCAGGTGCAAGAGATTTTTAATAAATTATATAGGTACACCCAAAAAAAATTATATAGGTCCATCCACTCGCCAGTTTCTCCAAGTACAGTGCCTCATGTGGTTGGAAGTTGTCATGTGTTGCTGATGTTAACCCATCCCTATTAGAAGTTACGTTGACAATGGTGGTGCAGTGAAGGGTTAGTGATTCGGAGAGCCAGGTTAATGACTGGAGGATGTGGGTCCCAATCCCACCACGGCAATCTGTGGAATTTAGATTCAATTAATAAATCGGGAATATAAAGCTAGCCTGATATTTCACCAGAAAATTCTCTGTCTTTGCATCAAACGACATCATCCTCGGTCTGAATCATTGCATTCTTTGTTGGCATTTTTTGCTTATTCCTTTGTATTTCAGAGCGTCACTGAGGGTTTGTGATCTGTCTTGATCTTGAAGTGAAAACTTAGGAAATAATCTACAAACTTTTCACAAGCCCATTTGACAGTGAATGGTTCTTTCTCCGCCACTGCCTATCTCCGTTCATTCTGTGTCAGTCAGCAGGATGCATAGCAAACTTTCCATCCATCTGTGTCTGAAAGGATACAGCTCCCAATCCTGTACAAGATGCATCTACAGCAATGCTAGTGCGTTGCTATGGGTCACAGTGAGCTAAAATATTTAGTGAATTATTCTCAAAGCATCTCCGCTGTGCTTCCTCCCAGCCCCATGTATTGTCCTGTCGTAACAGTTGATGTAGTGGTTGATTGTTGACAGCATAGGCTGGGCAAGAACTTACCAACCTGGTTTCCCATACCCATGAATCTCCGGAGCTCCGTCATTTTCTGAGGAGCTGGAAGCTCCTTGATTGCCCTTGTCACCTGTGGATCAACTCTGACACCCGATGCATTCATAATGTGTCCAAGGGACTTGACAGTTGGCTGCAAGAATTTGCCTTTTGAGGTTGAGTGTAAGCCCTCCTTCCTGTAAGCATCCAGAACTGCTCACACTCCAGTGTCATGGATCCATGGGGCAGGACATCATCCATGTGACATACCACTCCTTGCAGTCCTTCCAGAATACTAAACCTTGTCCTGCTGATGTGGTGCCAAAGGGTGATCTGTTGAAACGAAACTTATCAAACAGAGTCATGAATGTTGTGAGCAACTTAGGCCTCTTCATCGAGGGCTAATTGCGAAAAACCACTCATTGCATCTAGATTTGTGAGGATTGAACTCTTTCCCAATTTTGCTAAGCTGTCAATACAAATGACATCGGATGAACCTTGTGATTTACTGTAGAGTTCAGCTATGTAAGATCTACACAAATTCTTCTTTTCTAAAATAAATTTACAGTACCCAATTATTATTTTTTCCCAATTAAGGGGCAATTTAGCGTGGCCAGTCCACCTACCCTGCACATCTTTGGGTTGTGGGGGTGAGACCCACGCAGGCACGGGGAGAATGTGCAAACTCCACATGGACAGTGACCCAGGGCCAGGATCGAATCCAGGCCCTAAGCGCGGTGAGGCAGCAGTGCTAACCACTGCGCCACCGTGCCACCGTAGATCTACAAAAATTCTGATAGATCCATTGGATTTTGGCACTGGGATTATCCTTGGGCAGCAGTTTGTTGGTTAGGTCTCAGAAGGCTGTTGCACCCATTATGTATATCAGCGCATTGGCCTGCTCATTTCTCGGTTTCACAGTACAATATCTGGCAAATCTGTGGCATCAATTCAGCCAAAATTCTATTTATTTGAGACGTGAGACCAGTTTGAAGCTTTCTGGTAAGGGCAGAGACGTTTCCAAGCTTGTTCTTTCACTCGCTGCCACCATGTCATATTCTTGGTCTCATTGTGCTGATACAGAATATTTACAGAGCCTGCTGAGGTAAGGTAGTATTCACTTTAATAAGAAACAACTTACATGGCCTGCTTGCCATGAGGTCCACAAGAGGGAGCAAGACCATGAGATGTTAGATCACTTCCTGCGATAATGACTCATGTTAGAATTAACCCCTTTATATAGCTTCGCCCCCCCCCCCAAGTCTCTAATTTTCCCCATTATGCCGCCATCCCTAATTGCCATTTAAGAGGCATTGCTGTGGACCTTCATGTTTAGACCAGACTGGGTAAAGATGGCAGATTTTCTCCTCTGAAGGACAATAATGAATCAGATGGGCTTTTTGGATTAATGAAGCCAGATTTCTATTCCAGCTTTATCAATTATGGTTCCAGCAGAGAACCCTTGTCCGCAGGTTCCCTGACAGCATGGGGTGTCTCGATCATAGAATTCCTACAGTGTGAAGGAGGCCATTCAGCCCACTGTGTCTGCAACCACCCTCTGAAAGAGCACCCTACCTATGCTCAGTGCCCCGCCCTATCCCCAAAACCCAACCTAACCTGCACATCTTTGGACACTAAGGGGCAATTTAGCATGGCCAATCCATCTAACCTGCACATCCTTGGATTGTGGGAGGAAACCGGAGCGCCCGGAAGTAACCCACGCAGACACGGGGAGAAAGTGCAAACTCCACACATTCAGGGACCTAAGGCTGGAATTGAACCTGGGACCCTGGCTCTGAGGGGCAGCAGTGCTAACCACTGTGCCACCATGCTGCCCTTTAATTTGAATTCCCATTGACAAGCGGCAGGAAGAGAGAATCCCGTCGCCCGAGAATGGTGCACGGATTGGGGAATCAGAGAATCCGGCCTCTGAACTTGTGGCTCTAGTCTGGTCTTCTGGACTGTGGGTGTAGGAGCATGATCCTGAGACTACCATCCTCCTATAGAAAGTCAGTTAGATTCATTTTAGGTCTAAAGGAATCTAAGAATTTTGAAATATTGCGTTATTTTGGTTTCAGAAAATAGATGGAAATATTGAAGTGTACTGTACTGTGGTTGTTTATCTACTTTTGTATTATGCTTCTATATAAATTTTCTTCCTTCAATAAATAGAATTTGTACTTTAGCCTGAAAGATATCAGTCACTATGGTATCTCTGCTTAGTGGAGTAATTAGGACTCTGAGGTAACTATCCCAAATAGTTCTGGTGGATATCTCTGTGGTGCCAGGATAGACTATTCCCCCTGATGCATGTCTATTCAACCACAGTGTTACGTGATGGCTCATCGGAGGCACAGACCTGCAGATGGAAGCTCCTCTTTGCAGGGAGCATGGATGCACAGCACTGGAAGAGAGCCCAAGTTGTAATCGAGTCTACTTTTTAACAGGCTTAAATGTCTTTGTAATATATCACTATCACGCTGATCACTCCCTGCAACTCCCACTGAAGCTGACACAACAAAAATATGTCAGAATGTCATATAATGGCTGTTTTGAGCATTATAATACGGACAAACTGGACTCGGTGGAAATCAGTATTGTATTCCTTATCTTCAGAGCATGAACAGAGCAAAATATACGTGCCTAGGACTTCACGTCGATTTATGTTATGGTAGGCTTAGTGCAATTTTACGTTCAAACTTTAGGTATTCCATTGATTGGGGAACAATCTTGGTTCCTTTTCCTTTGCCTCGCTTGCCGCACAAAGGGAATTAAATCCATTAAACCTTCTTCCTCTTTCTTCCGTTGCTGGCTGAATAAGTTTCCCAAGTCAGTTTGAGAACTGTTCTGCCCCCTGCATCCCAAGGAGAATCCGTTGAGGATCATAGCCACAGCACAGTACATTTCGCTCTATCCGGTTCAGATCCATTTGTGTGTGGCAAGACGATGTAGTCATTTGATGCAGGGCTGCACAAACTTTACAATTAACGTTCTGAAAGAAACACTAAGAAGATATAAAAATCTGCAATTCTCACGAACTGACCATTCTGCTCTAGAGGTTCCATCCACGCTCTCTTCCTTTACCCCTGTCAGGCCATTTTACCATGTCTGTGTTTTTTATTTATCCTGGGATAGGGGCAGGGTCGGCTATTCAGCTTCTTGAGTCCGACAGGCAGTCTTGCTGTTCCCTTTCCAAACCATCCAACAACAATAGCATCTTGCATTTATATAGCACCTTTCATCATTCCAAGTTGCTTCACAGGAATGTTATCAGGTAAATTTGACACGGAGAATCAGAGTGGACATTAAGTAGGCCAAAAACTCCAGTCAAAGAGGTCAATTCTAAATTCATAAGGCCAAAGGGTGTGGGAGCAGAATTAGGCCATTTGGCCCATCAAGTCGGCTCCGCCATTCGATCGAGGCTGATCTCATCCTGGCTTTAACTCCACCGTCCTGCCCATTCTCCATACCCCTTCAACCCATTACCAATTAAAGAGCTGTCTGACTCCTCGTTAAGTTTACTCACTGTCCCAGCATGCACCACACTCTGGGGCAGCGAATTCCACAGATTCACAATCCTTTGGGAGAAGTAGTTTCTCCTCATCTCCATTTTAAATTTGCTACCTCCTACCCTAAGACTATGACTTCTCGTTCTAGAATGCCCCACAAGAGGTAGCATCCACTCCACGTCTATTTTATCCATACCTGTTATCGTCTTGTATACCTGAATTTGATCTCCACTTATTTTTCTAAACTCTAGAGAGTTAAGGCGCATATTAAAGGAAGATAGAGAAGTAAAGATGTTCAGGCCAGAGATACCAGGTACCCTCCCCACCCTTAAAGCCATAGAACTCCTACAGTGCAGAAGGAGGCCATTCGGCCCATTGAGTCTGCACCAACCCTCTGAAAGAGCATCCTATCTAGGCCCACTTCCCTGCCCTATCCCCATAACCCCAGCTAACCTGCCCATCTGTTGACACTAAGGGGCAACTTAGCATCGCCAACGCACCTAACCTGCACATCTTTGGGCTGTGGAGCACCCGGAGGAAACCCACGCAGACATGGGGAAAACGTGCAAACTCTACACAGACAGCCACCCAATGCCGGAATTGAACTCAGGTCTTGGCGTTGTGAGGCAGCAGTGCTAACCACTGTGCCACCGGTGAGCACCATTTAGAACACCATTTTTAAAATTTGTTTTTGTTTTTGTTTTGTTTATTGTCACGTGCACCAAGATACAGTGAAAAGTATTTTTCTGCGAGCAGCTCAAAAGATCATTAAGTACATGAAAAGAAAAGGAAATAAAAGAAAATACATAATAGGGCAACACAAGGTACACAATGTGTACACTACTTAACACCGGCATCGGGTGAAGCATACAGGGGTGTAGTGTTAATGAGGTCAGTCCATAAGAGGGTCGTTTAGGAGTCTGGTAACAGCGGGGAAGAAGCTGTTTTTGAATCTGTTCGTGCGTGTTCTCAGACTTTGTATCTCCTGCCCGATGGAAGGAGTTGGAAGAGTGAGTAAGCTGAGTGGGAGGGGTCTTTGATTATACTGCCCGCTTTCCCCAGGCAGTGGGACGTGTAGATGGAGTCAATGGATGGGAGGCAGGTTCGTATGATGGACTGGGCTGTGTTCACGACTCCCTGAAGTTTCTTGCGGTCTTGGACCGAGCAGTTGCCATACCAGGCTGTGATGCAGCCAGATAGGATGCTTTCTATGGTGCATCTGTAAATGTTGGTAAGAGTTAATGTGGACATGCCGAATTTCCTTAGTTTCCTGAGGCAGTATAGGTGCTGTTGTGCTTTCTTGGTGGTAGCGTCGACATGGGTGGACCAGGACAGATTCTTGGAGATGTGTACCCCTAGGAATGTGAAGCTGTTAACCATCTCCACCTTGGCCCCGTTGATGCCGACAGGGGTGTGTACAGTACTTTTCTTTCTGAAGTCAATGACCAGCTCTTTAAGTTTTGCTGGCATTGAGGGAGAGATTGTTGTCGCTGCACCACTCCACTAGGTTCTCTATCTCCCTCCTGTATTCTGACTCGTCGTTATTCGAGATCCGGCCCACTATCGTCAGCAAACTTGTAGATGGAGTTGGAATCAAATTTTGGTATGCAGTTGTGTGTGTATAGGGAGTATAGTAAGGGGCTAAGTACGCAGCATTGCGGGGCCCCGGTATTGAGTACTATTGCGGAGGAGGTGTTGTTGTTTATTCTTACTGATTGTGGTGTGTGGGTTAGAAATTTGAGGATCCATTTGCAGAGTGAGGAGCCAAGTCCTAGGTTTTGGAGCTTTGATATGAGCTTGGCTGGGATTATGGTGTTGAAGGCGGAGCTGTAGTCAGTAAATAGGAGTCTGATGTAGGAGTCCTTGTTGTCGATATGCTCTAGGGATGAGTGTAGGGCCAGGGAGATGACGTCTGCTGTGGACCGGTTGCGGCGGTATGCAAATTGTAGTGGATGAAGGTGTTCTGGGAGTATGGAGGTGATGCGCTTCATGACCAACCTCTCAAAGTACTTCTTTACGACTGAAGTCGGGGCCACCGGACAGAGGCCATTGAGGCACGTTGCCACATTTGCACTATATGCAGTCTCATCTTCTTCTCTGAAAAATTCTTCCAGACACAAAGCTGGAATGGACCTTTTCTATGATCAATGTTAATGCCGCTGCCTAATTCACCACCAGGAGTGAAATATAAGCACTTACGTGGATGAGAGGGAAATCAAGCCATGTTGAGTTTTCTGATGCATCTCATCCAACAGTCAACACCTCCCTCCAAACAGACTGTCAACGGTGTGACAGAACAGAACCGAACACCTATGATTTTATAAAAAGATATTGCTATTTTTTTTATTTTTATTCTTTTTAAAATATAAATTTAGAGTACCCAATTATTTATGTTTTCCAATTAAGGGGCAATTTAGCGTGGCCAATCTACCTACCCTGCACATCTTTGGGTTGTGGGGGTGAGACCCATGCAGAATCGGGGAGAATGTGTAAACTCAACATGGACAGAGACCTGGGGCCAGGTTTGAACCCGGGTCCTCGGCGGCGTGAGGCAGCAGTGCTAACCACTGCGCCACTGTGCCGCCCAAAACCTTATTTTCTCTGTCCCTCCCTTTACTCTATGAGTGCGGAGTGGGAAGTTGCAACCCTCCTTTTCACAATTTTTGAACGTGTACAATAAACTAACCTTCTGGGTTAATTCTACTTTGAATTTGTTGTGGGGTCATTACACAAATGACCCAACTAAGGTGAATTACATTATGTAACGGGCAGTCCAATCTTCTCAAAATGCACCATGGACTCTGTTTATAGCTCTTTCAACAACAATATTATTAAAATAAGTTATTTTAATCAGTAACCCTCCTACCATATCAGCAATGGAAACATTGGGATCGATAGCTTTAAGGGAATTTTCATCAAGGACACCAAATCAATTCTTAACCCTATCACATTAACATCTAATCTAGGGATTACCATCCATGCCTAGTAATGAATGCCATCTAACTTTAACTCATCAACTTGTCTTAAATCAAGAATAAATGTCGGTTGAGGTTTTGATCCTGATTTGGAAAATCCTCAAGCTTGATTCCAGAAAATCCCTACAGTGCAGAAGGCCATTTGGTCCATTCAGTCTGTACCGACCCTCCGAAAGTGGAACCCACTCAAGCCCATACCCCCACCTGCAGTCCCCACAACTCCGGGTAATTTGCACATATTTTGATACGAAGGGCCAATCCACCTAACCTGCATGTCTTTGGGCTGTGGGAGGAAATCAGAGCACCCGGAGGAAACCCACGCAGACACGGGTGGGGTGATCGTAGGGAATTCAGTGATGGTTATGCCATTGAATGTCATGGGGCGATGGGTTAGATCCTCTCCTGTTGGAGATAGACTTTGCCCCACATTTGTGTGGCACAAATGTAACTTGCCACTTGTCAGCCCAAGCCTGGATATTGCCCAGGTCTTGCTGCATTTGGACATGGACTGCTTCATTATCTGAGGTGTCACGAATGGTGCTACACAATTGCAGTAATCTGCGAACATCCCCACTTCTGACCCCATGATGGCAGGAAGGTCATTGATGAAGCAGCTGAAGATGGTTGAGCTTTCGACACTACCCGGAGGAACTCCTGCAGTGATGTCCTGGAGATGAATGGCTTCCAACCACCACAACCATCTTGCTTGTTCCAGGTACGACTCCAACCAACAGAGAGATTTTCCCCTGATTCCCATTGACTCCGGTTTAGCTCGGGCTCCTTGATGCCAGACTCGGTCAAATGCTGCCTTGGTGCCAAGTGCAGTCACTCTCACCTCACCTCTGGCATTCAGCTCTTTTGTCCATGCTTGAGCCAAGATTGTAATGAGGTCAGGAGCTGAGTGACCCTGCCCGAATCTAAACTTAGTGTCCGTTATTTGTGAGTAAGTGCCGCTTAATAGCACTGTTGATTACCCCTTCTATCACTTTGCTGATGATGGAGAGTAGACTGATGGGGCAGTAATTGGCTGGGTTGGATTTATCCTGTTTCTTGTGTAGAAGACATACCTGGGCAATTTTCCACATTGCCGGGTAGATGCCAGTGTTGTAGCTGTACTGGAACAGCTTGGCTAGGGGTGTGGCAAGTTTGGGAGCTCAAGTCTTCAGTACTATTGCTGGAATATTGTCCGGGCACATAACCTTTGCAGTGTCCAGTGTCTTCAGCCGTTTCTTGGCATCACACGGGTGAATTGAATTGGCTGGAAACTGACATCTGTGATGCTGGGGATCTCTGGAGGAGACCGAGATGGATCATCCACTGGGAACGTCTGCCTGAAGATTGTTGCAAACGCTTCAGCCTTGTCTTTTGCACATATGGCTCCTCCATCAGTGAGGACGGGGATATTTGTGGAGCCTCCTCCCTCCTGTGAGTTGTTTAATTTGTCCGCCACCATTCACGGCTGGATGGGGCAGGACTGCAGAGCTCAGATCTGGTCCGTCGGTTGTGGAATCACTGAGCTATGTCTATCACTTTCTGCTTCTGCAGTTTGGCACACACGTAGCCCTGCGTTGTAACTTCACCAGGTTTAGAAAATATATGTTTATTAAGAAATTTTTCATAAAAGTCAATACAACCCGAAACAATCAAAAAGAGAGTAAAGAAAAAGGGAAAACATCACAATAAAAAAAAGGGGAAACCCTAGGCAAGGCCTAATTAAATACAAAAACTAACCTAAACCCTCTATCAACTGACAGTGACTAACTCCTTAAACAAGGTGGTATGGTGGCACAGTGGTTAGCACCACTGCCTCACTTGGGAGGACCCGGGTTCGATTCCGGCCTCGGGTGACTGTGTGGAGTTTGCACGTTCTCCCCGTGTGTGTGTGGGTTTCCTCCGGGTGCTCTGGTTTCCTCCCACAGTCCAAAGATGAGCAGGTTCGGTGGATTGGCCATGATAAATTACACCTTAGGGTGGGGTTGCAGCAATAGGGTTGGGCCAAGGTAAGGTGGTCTTTCGAAGGGTCGGTGCAAACTTGATGGGCTGAATGGGCTCCTTCTGCACTGTAGGGATTCTCTAAAATAAATGTTTGCCATTCTATTTATTTATTTTAAAAATAAATTTAGAGTATCCAATTAATTTTTTCCAATTAAGGGGCAAATTAGCGTGGTCAATCCACCTAGCCTGCACATCTTTGGGTTGTGGGGGCGAAACCCACGCAAACACGGGGAGAATGTGCAAACTCCACCCGGACAGTGACCCAGAGCCGGGATCAAACCTGGGACCTCGGCGCCGCGAGGCAGCAGTGCTAACCGTGCTGCCCCATGCTTCCCATTTTAGATAGAACCTCTCTACCTACCCCCTGAAGGTGAACTTGATTTTCTCCAAATGCAGTAATGAAGTAAAGTCACCCAGCCAAGCAGAGGCACTGGGTAACGTGGGAAACCTTCAACCAAGCAATATTCGCCTCCGGGTTATCAACGAGGCAAAGGCAGAACATCCGCCTTCATCCCAGACTGTATCACCGGCGAATCCGGCATCCCAAATATGGTCATCAGAGGACACGGGTCCAAATCTATATGGAGTATCTCCGACATGGTGTTAATGAATGAAGCGCAGAAGCCTATTGATGCGACCATCAACTCACTCAATGACACGAGGAGAAGTAAACCGTGGTTTTAATCAGCTTAGAACAGTGCCTGCCTGCGACTGGTACAATACTGGGAACTGCCTGCAGGTCAGCTGCTCTTTATACTGCCTCTTAAGGGGAGGAGCCATGGGCAGAGCCCGTACATGCCCCAACATATCCCCCTGTGGGTGAAGCCACACAATGGCCCGTAGGCGGAGCCCACAGGGTTAACAACATAACACAACAGCAGAACATGATACCAATGCACTGGTGAATTATTAGCACTATACATTCACCACAATCACCCCCTATTAAAAAATGAAGTCCGGCGGGGGTGACGGGCTCATAGGTTCAGCCGGTCCGGCGCACGGATCGTGCGCTGCGATCGCCGAAGCACTGGTGTTGCCGGTCGGGTGGCTGTGGAAGTGGGTCCGGTGCGGGCACAGGCGTGGACTCCGGGAGCGTCTCTTCTGGAGCTTCATTCCTGTGGATCGGTGTCGTGGGCGGGAGGGAGCGCGGGAGCCATATAGGGGTGGGGACGCTGGACATGGTAGGTTAGACGGGATATAGTGTGGCGGCTGCGGTGGTGGTGGTGGTGATGGTGGAGCCTGTGGGTGCCAGGTCCCGGAGAGAGACTGTATCTTGTCGGCCATCGGGGTGTTCGACATAAGCATAGTGTGGGTTGGAGTGTATGAGCTGGGCCCTCTCTACCAGGGGGTCGGTCTTATGGCTCCGAAAGTGTTTTCGGAGGAGGACTGGTCCCAGTGCCTTCAGCCAGGGCGGAAGCGAGGCCCCTGAGGTAGTTCCCCCAGGGAAAACAAACAAGCGGTCATGAGGAGTCAGGTTTGTGGCCGTGCAAAGGAGGGACCTGATAGAGTGGAGCACATCGGGGAGGACCTCCTGCCAGTGAGAAACTGGGAAATTCGTAGACCGCAGGGTCAGTAGGACGGTCTTCCAGACCGTCGCGTTTTCCCTCTCCACCTGCCCGTTTCCCCTGGGGTTATAACTGGTCGTCCTGCTCGAGGCGATGCCCTTACTGAGCAGGTACTGACGCAGTTCGTCGCTCATGACCGACGAGCCCCGGTCACTGTGGACATAACTGGGGAAGCCAAACAGGGTGAAGACACTATTCAGGGCTTTAATGACAGTGGGAGTGGTCATATCAGGGCAGGGGATGGCAAATGGGAAGCGGGAGAACTCATTTATGATGTTGAGAAAGTATGCATTGCGGTTATTGGAGGGGAGGGGCCCTTTGAAATCGATACTGAGGCGTTCAAAGGGCCGGGATGCCTTCACCAGGTGGGCCTTATCCGGTCGATAGAAGTGCGGTTTACACTCCGCACAGATCTGGCAGTCCCTGGTCATGACTCTGACCTCCTCGGTGGAGTAGGGCAGGTTGCGGGCCTTGATATAATGGGCGAGCCGGGTGACCCCCGGGTGGCAGAGGTCATCGTGGATAGCCGTAGTCGGTCATCTTGCACGCTGGCGCATGTGCCGCGGGACAGGGCATCTGGGGGCTCGTTGAGCTTCCCAGGGCGATATACTATAGCGTAATTATAGGTGGAGAGTTTGATTCTCCACCCCAAGATCTTATCGTTCTTGATTTTGCCCCGCTGCGTATTGTCGAACATGAAGGCTGCTGATCTTTGGTCGGTGACGAGGGTAAACCTCCGACCAGCGAGGTAGTGCCTCCAGTGCCGCACGGCTTCCACGATGGCTTGGGCTTCTTTTTCGACCGAGGAGTGTCGAATTTCAGAGGTGGTGAGGGTGCGTGAAAAGAACGCTACCGGTCTGCCTGCTTGGTTGAGGGTGGCGGCGAGAGCGATCTCCGATGCGTCGCTCCCCAACTGGAAGGGGACGGACTCATCCACCGCGCGCATCGTGGCTTTGACGATGTCCGCCTTGATGCAGCTGAAGGCCTGGCGGACCTCAGTTGCCAGTGGAAAAATGGTGGCCTTAATTAGTGGACGGGCTTTGTCCACATACTGGGGGACCCACTGGGCGTAATAGGAGAAGAATCCAAGGCACCTCTTCAGGGCCTTGGGACAGTGAGGGAGAGGGAGTTGCAGGAGGGTCGCATACGATCAGGGTCGGGCCCTAGGACCCCGTTTTCCACGACGTAGCTGAGGATAGCTCGTCTGGTTGTGCGGAAAACGCATTTCTCCTTGTTGTAGGTGAAGTTGAGTTTTTGGACGGTTTGGAGAAATCTGTGGAGGTTGGCGTCGTGGTCCTGCTGATCATGGCCGCAGATGGTGACATTGTCCAAGTACGGAAATGTGGCCCGCAGCCCGTACTGGTCCACCATTCGGTCCATTGCTCTTTGGAACACCGAAACCCCATTTGTGACGCCAAAGGGGACCCGGAGGAAATGGAAAAGGCGGCCGTCTGCCTCAAAAGCCGTGTAGTGCGGTCCTCTGGGCGGATTGGGAGCTGGTGGTATGCAGACTTCAGATCCACCGCGGAGAGCATGCGGTAGTGTGCGATCTGATTTACCATGTCTGCAATCCGGGGAAGGGGGTACGCATCGAGTTGCATGTACCGGTTAATAGTTTGGCTGAAATCAATTACCATCCGGAACTTTTCCCCAGTCTTGACGACCACCACCTGAGCTCTCCAGGGGCTATTGCTGGCCTCGATGACTCCCTCCCGCAAGAGACGCTGGACCTCGGACCTAATGAACGTCCTGTCATGCATGCTATACCGCCTACTTCTGGTGGCGATTGGCTTGCAGTCGGCAGTGAGGTTTGTGAAGAGAGGGGGAGGGTCGACTTTTAGGGTCGCGAGGCTGCATATGGTAAGTGGGGGTAGGGGCCCCCCGAACTTAAGAGTAAGGCTCCTGAGGTTACATTGGAAGTCGAGTCCCAATAGGAGAGGAGCGCAGAGGTCTGGGAGCACATATAGTTTAAAATTAGCGTACTCAGCACCCTGTATCGCTAGGGTTGCGGTAGTGCACCCTCGGATTTGCACCGAGTGCGACCCAGAGGCGAGGGAGATGGTTTGTTGCGTCGGGAAAATTGGGAGTGAGCAGCGTCTTACCATGTCCTGGTGAATGAAGCTCTCTGTGCTCCCGGAGTCGAAAAGGCAGGGTGTCTCGTGCCCGTTAACCCGGACGGCCATCATGGAGCTCCGGAGGTGCTTGGGTCGCGACTGGTCCAGGGTGACCGCGCTGAGTTGCGGGTAGCCGGCGGCGTGATCGGAGGTGCTGGAGCGGCCCCGCGATGACTGTCCGTGTAGATCGTATGCGTCAAGCAGCGTAGCGGATGGCGGCCACGATGGCGGCCCCCGTTGGTCGAGCGTGGAGGGAGGCGAGGAAGAGGGCGTCCAAGATAGCGGTCCCCATGGATCGCACGTGGCCGGCCGCGTGAAGGAGGATGGCCAAGATGGCAGCCCCCGTGAGTCGCACGTGTTGTGAGCGGGCGGAGTCGGCAGACACACTGCCACATTGCTGGGTCTGTGGGCCTGTGAGGCTGAGGATAGGGTCTGTGAGTTAGAGTTCTTAGACCTGGCCAGGCAGACCTTGGCGAAGCGTCCTTTTCGCCCACAGCTGCTGCAGTTTGCGTTGCGGGCCGGGCAGTGCTGCCGGTGGTGTTGGCCGCAAAAGTAGCAGGGTAGCCCCCCATGATGGGCAGGCGGCCGCGCGGCACAGGCCTGGGGTAGTCTCTGGTCAGAGGTCCACGAGGGGGTCGCGTGGTCGGCCGGGAATGCAGTAAGGCTCTGAAAAGCAACCTCCAGAGAGGTGGCTAACTTTACGTGTCATCCAGGTCCTGGGCCCCTTTTTCGAGCAGGCCTGTCTGTCAGGTTTGAGGGCTGATTCCATAGTTGTATTTAAGCTGATTAAATTGATGCGACCATCAATTCACTCAAAGACACGAGGAGGAGTAAACTGTGGTTTTAATCAGCTTAGAACAGTGCCTGCCTGTGACTGGTACAATACTGGGAACTGCCTGCAGGTCAGCTGCTCTTTATACTTCCTCTTAAGGGAAGGAGCCATGCCCCAACATATCCCCCTGTGGGTGAAGCCACACAATGGCCATAGGCGGAGACCACAGGGTTAACAACATAACACAGCAGCAGAACATGATACAAACGCACTGGTGAATTATTAGCACTATACATTCACCACACCTATGTGATTGGGGCAGGACCAGAATATATTGTTCGGCGGCCCACGCAAACAGAACTCACACCTATCCGCAAGAACTTCCTCATCCTTGCCCTTGTCAAGTGTGTCCTAAGCACTCCCTTAAACTGAATCAGGCTCAGCCGAGGACATGAAGACATGGAGTTGACCCTATGAAGGATATTCACTCCACATCCCACCATTAAGAATGGGACCCAATTCACCCTCCCATTTCGCACTCACCACTCAATGGAGCAGAATCCGTTGAAAGGATATGACCATATAGATCTGAAAGAGACCTCCCATCAGGCCTAGCCCGAGACAGAATCTTCTTCATCGAGGAAGAGGGTGGGGCCAAAGGAAAGGAAAGAAAAACATTACGTGGAAAATCGTGAACTTGGAAATACCTAAAAAGACTGGAATTGGGCAGCTGGAATTTCTCAGCTAACTCCCTAAAACTTTTTCCAGATCCCAAGGGAGGAGACCATCACTGGGTTTGAGGAAATTCACCAGGTTGACACCTCATTTTGCGGTATGCCTGGTATTGATCCTGGCATGCTCTTCTGCACTCTTCACTGAACCAGGTTTGACCCTCTCTGGCTTGGTGGTCATGGTAGAGTGGGGGATACGTTGGGTCATGAGGTTGCAGATTGTGGCTGAGTACAATTCGGCCGCTGCTGATGGCCCACACACCTTGTGGATGCCCCTTTCTGGAGTTGCTAGATCAGTTCAAAGTCTATCCCGTTTAGCTCCCTGATAATGCCACACAACACGATGGAGGGTATCCTCCATGTGAAGACGGGACTTCATCTCCACAAGGACTGTGTGGTGGTCACTTCTACTGATGGGTAGGTTGGTGAGGATAAGGTCAAGTGTGTTTTTCCCAGGGCAGCATGGTGGTGCAGTGGCTAGCATTGCTGCCTCACGGCGCCGAGGTCCCAGGTTCGATCCCGGCTCTGGGTCACTGTCCGTGTGGAGTTTGCACATTCTCCCCGTGTTTGCGTGGGTTCCCCCCCCACAAACCAAAGATGTGCAGGCTAGGTGGTTTGGCCACACTAAATTGCCCCTTAATTGGAAAAAATTAATTGGATATTCTAAATTTATTTTAATGTATGTTTTTCCCTCTTGTTGGTTCCCTCACCAACAGTCCCAGTCTATGCAGTTATGTCCTTTAGGACCCAAGCAGTTAGGTTTCTGATGATTCTACCAAGTCACTGTTCGTGATGGACATTGAAGTCCCCCATCCAGAGTACATTCTGTGCTTCAACCTCCCTCAGAGCTTCCTCCAAGTGGCGGTCAATGTGGAGGAGTAACTGATCCACCAGCTGACGCAGGACGGTACATGGTAACCAGCAGGAGGTTTCCTTGCCCATGTTTAACCTGAAGCCAGGAGACTTCATGGATCCGGAGTCAATGTTGAGGACTCCCAGGGCAATTCCCTCCCGACTGTAAACCACTGTGCCGCCACCTCTGCTGGGTCTGTCCTGTCCAGGAATACTGATAGTGATATCGGGGACATTGTCTGTAAGGCCTGATTCTGTGAGTATGACTATGTCAGGCTGTTGCTTGACTAGTCTGTGGGGCAGCTCTCCCAACTTTGGCTTAAGCCCCAAGTTGTTAATAAGAAGGACTTTGCAAGATTGGCACTTCTGGGTTTGCTGTTGCCGCTTCCGGTGCCTAGCTCGATGTCGGGTGGTCCACCTGGTTTAATTCCTTCGTGTTTTCTCCACAGCAGTTGAATACAACTGAATGACCTGCTCGGCCATTTCAGAGGGTGTTTAAAGGTCAACCACCTTTAGGCCTGGAGTCACGTATAGGCCAGGTCAGGTAAGGACGGCAGATTTCATTCCTTAAAGGACATTACTGAACCACTTCGGTTTTTATGACAATCCTGTAGACTTTTAATTCCAGATGTTTTATTGAGTTTAATTTCCAGCATCTGCCGTGGTGGGGTATGCACCAGGTTCCGTAGAGCATTACCCTGGGTCTCTGGATTAGTAATCCAGTGACAATACCGCCTCCCTGGAAAAATATCGCTGTTCCTTTATTGTCGTTGGGTCAAAATCCTGGAACTCCCTTCCTAACAGCACTGTGGCTGTACCTACACCACATTATCTTCAGCGGTTCATGAAGGTGATTCATCAAGGGATGGATAATAAATGTTAGCGTAGCCAGTGAAGCCCACATTCCATGTATTAATAAGAAAAAGGAGGGCAGGTTTAACGTCTTTTCCAAAGGAAATGAAGAATAACCACGGAAGAGGAGCTTAAATTTGGGTAGTTCCCATGGAGCAGTGGCCCAGCAAGAAGCCAGTGTCACGAGAGAGAGGGGGGTAAACGGCAAATGCAAAATCCTGAAAAAACTGAGCTGAAAAATCCACGTACAAAAGTTGCCTTTTACAGGCCAATAATATCCTCCTACCTTCACACTCCTAGCTTTTATAAAAATAACATGTGCGGGGACATTCTGTGTTGAACAGATGGTCAGGATCCTCTTACAAAGCTGTAACGCACTCAAGCCCACTTTGCAATAAAGGGTTTCTTCAGACATAAAAAGTGCTGTCAGGGGCAGACTGCGAACAACCTGATACTCTTTGCGTAGGAAGTGCCAAAACTCTCTCTTCTCCAGCAGGGTTCTCATTCAGCACACTGACTGAACCAACAGTGGACGACACAGAGAGACAGCTTGTGCTGGGAGCTTATGGCTCCGGCACTTATTTTTGGCCTGGCTAGCTCAATAATTTAGTGTCAATTTGCCCTCATCAAATAAGGGTTCTGTGCTCTCATTCCAGGCCCACTCTTAACCCGGGTTGAGAATGTTGCGAATTACCAATTACATATAGCAGCCATAGTCAGCAGATTGAACAACTCTCCTTAACCAGCCTGGGCTAGAATCATGCCCAGGTTCAGGAGACCAAAGGCCTTTTGTGCTAATTGACAGAACTGTCTACTTCACCTGCAACATTGATTTCAGTTGTATGGAACAATGGCACTGGGTGCGTTACAAAGGAAAGATGCATCTTTCCCAGTTAACCAGCAGTCACCTGGTAACCATTCTCTCCGGTAGGAAATAGGTGTTGATGTTTTGGGTACTCTGCTACACAGACGAACCAACACGGTTGCGACTGGTACAACTCAGTTTTATTACTAACATTTATTTACAGTGGTAAACTGGTTACTGAGATTCGATCATAACCCTAGAATCTGTGGACCTATTCCTAATACTATCTTGTAGTGGCACTCAGCACATGGTGGATTTCTGAGTGGCTTGCTGTGAGCTCTGTGCCCTGAGCTGTCTCCTGCTGGAATGCCCAGGAAGTGTTGTGTTCCCTGTTTTGTACTGTGCATGCTCTTGCCTGTGATTGGCTGTGGTGTTGTGTGTGTGTTGATTGGTCCGTTGATCTGTCCATCAGTATGTATGTATGTTTGTACCATGATGTTCACCTGAATATCATGACATCCCCCCTTTTTTTACAAGAACATGTGCCTATGTGGTTATAAATAGAGATGTGTACTGAGTGCAGCTGAATGTGTGTGTGTGCAATATTTACAGCATGTACATGGGGATAAACTATATACAAGGGGCGATGTCGGGTGCGACATAACAACGAGGTTGTACCATAAACAAAGAACGGGGAAATGTTGAACGACAAAACGAACTCCTGTAACGACAAGGAAGAACAGAAACATATTAACACAGTGGTATTATGAGTTCAAACAGGCTCATAAGTCCAGTCTAGTAGGTGGGCGACGAATTCGGGTTGACCGCCTCAAGGGTGGGTCTGGATCCACTGGCTGAGGAATGGGCCTGGCCACGGGCGACGATGGAAGGGGCATGGTGGCAGGAAGCTCCACAAAGTCGATATCAGGAACAACAGGAGGGCGCGGTGCCGGTGTAAGTTCCCGTAGCGAGCGTGGAAGTAGGCGAAGAGCCCGGCGATTGCGCCTACGAATGGATCCATCAGGCATGCGAACCAGGAACGAGCGGGGAGCCACGCATCGGAGAACTTCGGCAGCTGCTGACCAGCCACCTTCTGGTCGGTGGATGCGGACGTCGTCTCCAGGCGCCAGGGCGGGAAGATCAGTTGCCTGTGTGTCATATGCCCTCTTCTGACGAATGCGCTGCTGTTGCATTCTGTGTAGTTGTGGGTACCAGAATGGATGGCACAGTGGTCCTGAGGGCGCGACCCATCAACAGCTGGGCTGGTGAGAGGCCAGTGGCTAGTGGGGCCGAGCGATAGGCCAGCAGGGCTAGGCAGAAATCCGACCCGGCAGCAGCAGCCTTGCAGAGGAGCCGCTTGATGATGTGAACGCCCTTCTCCGCCTTTCCATTGGACTGGGGGTGCAGAGGGCTAGACGTCACGTGTGTAAAGCCATACGAAGCAACAAAGGACGACCATTCCTGTCTGGCAAAACAGGGCCCATTGTCCGACATGACAGTAATCGGAATGCCGTGGCGAGCCAAGGTGTCTTTGCAGGCCCTTATGACAGCGGACGATGTCAAATCGTGCAGGCATATGACCTTTGGATAGTTTGAAAAGTAATCTATGATGATGACGTAGTCCCTGCCAAGCGCATGAAAAAGGTCCACACCCACCTTCGCCCAGGGGGACGTCACCAGCTCATGGGGCTGAAGGGCCTCAGGAGGTTGCGCCGGTTGAAACCTTTGGCAGGTGGGGCAGTTGAGCACCAAATTGGCAATGTCATCACTGATGCCCGGCCAGTATATCGCCTCTCGGGCCCTCCGTCTGCACTTCTCGACCTCCAGATGGCCTTCGTGTAGTTGGTCGAGGACCAGCTTGTGCATGCTGTGCGGAATCACAATCCAGTCCAGCTTTAGGAGGACACCATCAATGATGGCCAAGTCGTCTCGGACATTGTAGAACTGCGGGCACTGCCCTTTGAGCCACCCTCCCGTCATGTGGCGCATCACCCGTTGTAGAAGGGGGTCAACCGCAGTCTCTCGGCGAATACGGGCCAGACTGGAGTCGTCAGCTGGCAGATTTGCCGATGTGAAGGACACCTGCGCTTCGACCTGACAGACGAACCCCTCCGAATCGGGCGGTGTGCTCACTGCTCTGGATAGGGCATCCGCAATGATAAGGTCCTTTCCCGGGGTGTAGACCAGTTGGAAGTCATACCTCCTGAGTTTAAGTAGGATACGCTGGAGGTGAGGGGTCATCTCGTTCAGGTCCTTATTTATGATGCTGACCAGGGGGCGATGGTCAGTCTCAACGGTAAACTGGGCGAGACCATACACGTAGTCATGGAACTTGTCTATTCCAGTCAGCAAACCCAGGCACTCCTTTTCTATCTGCGCGTAGCACTGTTCTGTGGGGGTCATGGCCCGCGAGGCATAGGCGACCGGGGCCCATGACGCAGTGTCATCCCGCTGCAGGAGCACCGCCCCAATGCCGGACTGGCTGGCATTAGTCGAGATTTTAGTGGCACGAGATGTGTCGAAAAACGCCAATACCGGGGCTGTGGTGAGCTTCATTTTTTGAGCTCCTCCCATTCCTTCTGGTGTGTGGGCAGCCACTGGAACTCAGTGGACTTCTTGACGAGGTGGCGCAGAGCTGTCGTGTGGGAGGCAAGGTTGGGAATTAACTTCCCCAGGAAGTTGACCATGCCTAGAAAGCGTAGCACTGCTTTCTTGTCTGCCGGCTGCGGCATGGCTGTAATGGCGCTCACCACGTCTGCATCCGGACGGACCCCTGACCGGGATATGTGGTCCCCCAGGAACTTCAGCTTGGTTTGGCCGAAAGAACACTTGGCTCGGTTGAGGCACAGGCCATTTTCCCGTATGCGCGCAAAGACGCGCTGGAGACGATTGATGTGCTCCTGTGGTGTGGTGGATCAGATGATGACATCATCCACGTAGACGAGCACCCCTTCGATGCCCTCCATCATCTGCTCCATGAACCTGTGAAAGACCTCGGATGCCGAGATGATGCCAAATGGCATTCTGTTATAACAGAACCTGCCGAAAGGGGTGTTGAAGGTGCACAGCTTTCGGCTGGACTGATCCAGTTGGATCTGCCAAAAACCCTTCGAGGCATCCAGTTTTGTGAAGATTTTAGCCCGGGCCATTTCGCTCGTGATCTCTTCCTGTTTGGGTATGGGGTAGTGTTCCCTCATTATGTTGTTGTTGAGGTCTTTTGGATCAATGCAGATCCGGAGCTCGCCGGAGGGCTTCTTAACACACACCATGGAGTTGACCCATGGCGTGGGCTCCGTGACCCGGGATAGCACCCCTTGGTCCTGGAGATCCTGCAGCTGCTGCTTGAGGCGGTCTTTGAGTGGCGATGGGACCCTGCGAGGTGCGTGAATGACCGGGGTGGCGTCCGGTTTGAGCCGTATTCTGTAGGTGTAGGGCAGTGTTCCCATGCCCTCGAATGCCTCCTGGTTGTGGGCGAGGAGCGATTGGAGCTGTGCGCTGAACTCTGCATCCGGGAAGTCGGATGTGCCGTCTGGAGACAGAGCGTGGACTCGTTGCACGAGGTGGAGAACCTTGCATGCCTGTGCGCCTAGCAGGGAGTCCTTTGATGATCCGACTATCTCGAATGAGAGTGTGGCCGTGCGTGTGTTGTGTGTCACATGGACCTGGCAGGATCCCATAGCCGGGATAACGTTCCCATTGTAGTCGACCATCTTGCAACGGGATGGCCGAATTGGTGGTCTGACCTTCATGGCGTAGAAGGCTGACCATGCTGTGAGGTTGGCGGAGGCGCCAGTGTCCAGACGGAATGTTATCGGTGATCGGTTGACCGTTAGGGTGGCACAGCATTCATCACCCGGATTGACAGTGTTCACTTGCAACGGCTGGTGGGTCCTGGCTGGAGACATCCGGTTCCCATCAATGACCGCAACACGGAAGGCGTCCCGGTCGTCTGTGTCACTGGTCTGGATATCGTCTGGGCACGACTCGTAGTAAGGAGGCTGAATGATCCGCACGTCACTGCGAGGTTGTCGGAATTGGGGAACATTGGCAGGTTGAGCTGCTCGACAGCAAGCAGCGTAGTGGCCCATCTTGCCACAGCGGAGGCATTGTTGGTTTCTTGCCGGACATTGCCGCTTTAAATGTGCGGCTCCGCAGTTGCCGCACGTTGTGACGTCATGGCGTTCGTTGCACCAACGCGCATGCGCTGTTCGGTCTCGCGTCGAGCGCGCCTGCGCATTACGTCCCACTGTGTCAACGTCTTTTTTGGCGCGCACAAACGCAGGAGGCCCCGGAAAGCGCGCGAAATGGCCGCCCTCGTCCGGGCCGTGGGCCGGGAGGAACTCGATCGCCTGGACCTATTCGGCCTCGTAGGACGCCTGCCTCGCCGATCCGGCCGCGTAGGACCCCTGCGCCGATTCAGCCGCTTGAAATTGGGAGTAGCGGCTAGTCGCGTTTTCATGCAGGACACAGGCTTCGATTGCGAAGGCTAGGGTGAGGCCTTTAATTTTGAAGAGCTGCTGGCATAGGGTGCCTGAGGTGACCCCAAAAACAATCTGGTCCCGAATCATTGAATCAGAGGTGGTGTCGTAACCGCAGGACTGCGCGAGGATACGGAGATGCGTAAGGAAGGATTGAAAGGGCTCATCCTCACCCTGCAGGCGCTGCTGGAAGAGATGCCTCTCGAAACTCCCGTTGACCTCGACGTTGAAGTGTTGGTCGAGTTTGAGAAGGACCGTCTTGTACTTGGTCTTGTCCTCACCTTCCGCGAACACCAGGGAGTTGTAGACATGGATGGTGTGTTGACCTGCCGTGGTGAGGAGGATGGCGATCTTTCTGGTGTCCGAATCGCTCTCCTTTTCGTTGGCTTCCAGGAAGAGCTGGAAGCGCTGTTTGAACAGCTTCCAATTGACGGCGAGGTTCCCAGCGACTTGTAGCGGCTGCGGCGTGCTGACGGTGTCCATGGCGCAGGATGGCAGATTCCGGAGGATTCGTAGGTAGGTCCCACAGTTACTCCTGGTACTATGATGTGTTGGGTAATCTGCTACACAGACGAACCAACACGGTTGCGAATGGTACAACTCAATTTTATTACTAACATTTATTTACAGTGGTAAACTGGTTACTGAGGTTCGATCATAACCCTGGAATCTGTGGACCTATTCCTAATACTATCTTGGAGTGGCACTCAGCACATGGTGGATGACTGAGTGGCTTGCTGTGAGCACTGTGCCCTGAGCTGTCTCCTGCTGGAATGCCCAGGAAGTGTCGTGTTCCCTGTTTTGTACTGTGTATGCTCTTGCCTGTGATTGGCTGTGGTGTTGTGTGTGTGTTGATTGGTCCGTTGATCTGTCCATCAGTATGTATGTATGTTTGTACCATGATGTTTACCTGAATATTATGACAGGTGTGGTCTCTTTGGGGCCCGGATGGCTCGAAGATGAGATTCTCCGCATTCCGACGCCGAAATCGTGGCCAGCGCCGGGACGGAGAATCCATTTCCCCGCACGGAATTGGGATTGCTGCCGGTTCCCTGATTCTGCGGGCCCCGAGAAGCGCCTAGCACCTACCTGGGGCCATTGCTGGAGGCCCGCTCCGCCCCCGACTGGCCAAAGTCCTGGCGGCGTGGATCTAATGTGGTCCTGCCAGTCGGGAAACTAGCATGTTTCCCGACTGGCTGCCCGCTCGGGGGGGTGCCGATCGGAGGGCGGGGGAGGGGAATGGGGGGGGGGGGGGGAGGGGGGCCTTATATGCGGCCGGGCAATGTTTGTACGGGCGATCAGGGTCGGGCGCGTGGCCGATTGGGGGGGGTCTATTTTTAATGTCCAGCTCCGCAGTCGGAGTCCGCCAAGGAGCACGGTGCAGCCAGCTGGAGGCCTCCGATCCGGAAGTGTGGGGGGCCCGAATCAGCAGCTGCTAGTTGTACACCGGGTCCCTGCTTGCCCCCTTGCAGGGGTAGGAATATGTGGCCCTTTCACATCAGTTTTTCTGGCGTGAAAATCCACAGTTTTTACGACGGCGTGGGGACATCATCCCAATAACAGAGGGTCCAGCCCAGGGCGTTGGTCAAGTCAATTTTCTGTGTCAGAATTGGACAATCCGTTACCTCAGGCAGGCATGTCAGCAGTGTCCCAGGGAACCCGTGATTACTGACTAGCCTTCCTGCCTGATGAAAGGGATATCCCAACAGTTGGTATACACTTGGACCCAGGTATCCCTCCAGGTCAAAGGTTGAATTGAGAGGATGGTCACAGCTGGACAAAAAGGAAACATTTATCAATAATCTGCTCTGGTTAATGGTACAGGTTATGTAGTTAAACCTTGGCACACAGCTGGGAGTCCCTCCACCTCGGCGTTGCCTGCTTGTACAAAGGTTCTCTGGATATAAAAAAGTAACTAGTGGGGGGCAGGTTTCCCTCCGTACAAACCCTGCAGGTGGATGTAGATTTTTCAGTCTCTTTGATTGGAAGTTCTCAAACATGATCGGCCAAATTCTCCGTTTCTGCATCTAAGTGCCGACGCCAACGGAGAATCCGAGGACTTTCATGTCAGAAACATCGGCGGCACACCTGCACCCATTCTGCTATCGGTGAGGACCTAGCACCGGCCCGCATGGAACACCATCGAAACTCACCAAAAACGGTGCGGGAATCGCCGGGTCAATGACGGACACGCAGGGATGACAATCTTCAGCCGCGCCTTAACAATACACCCTCCACACACACACACACTGATCGGGGCCGAAAAGATGGGGCAGGTTGTGCTGGAGCGCCCATGGAGCTGATGGGTCGGCTGGGGCCAGAGTGGTGCCCCGTGGGGGGGTCACCTATATGACCCAGGGCACCAGGTTTAACGCGGGCTGTTAGCGTCGTGCGCAGCTGCATGCTACATTGCCGGCTGCGGTGATGATGTTGCGTGCCCGCTCGCCCCGGCCCCACAGCCTACCTCCTGGCCACCCCCAACTACTCCCCCCCGGCCCTTGCAGAAGCCCCCCGGCCAGCGGCACAGCTGCTCGTGATGTATGGAGGTGCTGGATACTGACCGTACGCCCTCTCCCTCTCTGTCAGCAGCTACCACTCTAGGTTAACCATTTGTGAGAGCAACATGTGGCTCGCGCCGTCGGGAACTCAGCCCATCGGAGGCGGAGAATCGCGGGTGAACCCACTAATGATATGCGAATGGTGTTGCAACTACACGTGGCGTGCGGCGCATTGACTCCGTTTTTGGCGAGGGAGAGCATCGTGATTCGGCATCAAACTGGCGCCTACCACGATTTTGATGTCAGGTGCTATTCTCCGCCCAATCGCACGCCCCGATTTCAGCGTCGGTCAACGGAGATTCCCGCCCAATGATGGATTTCTGCTTGAGGCACCAAGCAGCTGTCCAAAATAAATCTTTATTAGGGTAGAGATGGATTTGATACAATGACAAGCTATTCAACCATATGTATTTAAAAAAAAAAAATTTAGCGTACCCAATTCATTTTTTTTCCAATTAAGGGGCAATTTAGCGTGTTCAATCCACCTACCCTTGCACATCTTTTTAGGTTGTGGGGGCGAAACCCACACAAACACGGGGAGAATGTGCAAACTCCACACGGACAGTGACCCAGAGCTGGGATCGAACCTGGGACCTCGGCGCCGTGAGGCAACAGGGCTAACCCACTGCGCCACCGTGCTGCCCTCATCATTTGTATAAAGAATGCACTGCTGCAGAATTAATTGATTAAGTGCGTACGTGAGTTATTCACGGGCGTTGAATTGACAGCCTTGCATAACATTCAGGATTTGTTCAATTCCTTCAAGGTAAGAAAATCTAACAAAGTCAACCCAGGGCTTGAAACAAATCTAAGTGAGACTGTTTTCTCTTGTGGGGAGTCAGTGATGGGGAGATTATTCATTTGAAGCTCCCCTGAGAGTGAGGAGTGATGTTAGGAGACAATTCGCGAAGCAGAGTTTTTGGAGATAAAAGGGATATTTTGCCTCAGGAAGCGGTTAAAGGCAGAAATCGGAGAAACAGCTGGAGCAAGGTTGTCAGTGGGACAGGGGATCAGTTGAGGGTTGTTTCAGCAATGAGGTGGCCCACACAATTGATTGATTGATATTTATTGTCACATGTACCGAAGTACAGTGAAAAGTATTTTTCTGTGGCCAAGGGAACGTACATAGTACATACATAACAGACAAAACAATAATCGACAGAGTACATTGACAAATGGTACATCAACAAATAGTGTTTGGAGAGAAGCATAGGGCGTCGTGAATAGTGTTCCTGCAGGGAACCGATCAATCCGAGGGGGAGTCGTTGAGGAGTGTAGTAGCTGTGGGGAAGAAGCTGTTCCTATGTCTGGATGTGCGGGTCTTCAGACTTCTGTAGCTTCTGTCCGATGGAAGGGTCTGGAAGAGGTCAAAGCCTGGGTGTGAGGGGTCTCTGACAATGCTGTCTGCCTTTCTGAGGCAGCGGGAGGTGGAGACAGAATCAATGGGAGGGTGGCAAGCTTGTGTGGTGCGTTAGGCTGAGTTCACAACACTCTGCAGTTTCTTGCAATCTTGGGCCAAGCAGTTGCCATACCAGGCTGTGTTGCAGCTGGATAGGATGCTCTCTATCGCACATCTGTAGAAGTTTGTGAGAGTCGATGCAGACATGCCAAATTTCTTTAGCTTCCGTAGGAAGTAGAGACGTTGTTGGACTTTTTTGATTATTGCATCAACATGAGTGGACCAGGACAGACTGTTGGTTATGGTGACCCCCAGGAAAAGCTATCGACCATCTCCACTTCAGAGCCATTGATGTAGACAGGGAGGGGGGGGTGGGGGTGTTGTGCTACGCTTCCTGAAGTCGATGATAAGTTCCTTGGTCTTTCCAATATTTTGAGAGAGGTTGTTTTCGGTGCACCATGCAACCAAGTGATTTATCTCCCTCCTGTAGTCTAATTCGTTGTTGTTTGAGATACGGCCCGCCACAGTCGTATCATCCGCAAACTTATAGATTGAGTTGTAGTTAAATCTTGCCACACAGTCATGTGTGTATAGGGAGTGCAGTAGAGGACTGAGCACACATCCTTGCGGGGCCCCGGTGTTGAGGACTATTGTGGAGGAGGTGCTGTTGTCTATCCTGACAGATTGCGGTCTGTTGGTGAGGAAGTCAAGGATCCAGCTGCACAGGGAGGGGTCAAGTCCAATATTGCAGAGTTTGGTTATTAGTCTTGTCGAGATAATGGTGTTCAAGGCGGAGCTGTAGTCTATAAACAGCAGTCTGACATAGGCGTCCTTGTTGTCGAGGTGTTCGAATGTTGATTGTAGGGCCAGAGAGATAGCATCTGCTGTACATTGGTTGCGGCGATAGGTGAACTGCAGTGGATCGAGGCTGGCAGTGATCCATCTCATGACTAGCCACCCGAAGCATTTCATGATAACAGACGTCAGAGCCAGCGGTCGGTAGTCGTTGAGGCAGGCTGCCTTGTAAGCTGCCACGCGACCAAATAAGCTGAATGACCTTCTGTACTGTAAAATCCTGTGGTTCCATGTTTTTCCTGATGGCAACAGGATTGGGTGGCACTGTAAAGATGGATGGAAATTTGGGAGCTGTAAGCTGATCACATTTGACAGTCAGGGAGTATTTCTGCAGAATGTCTGTTTGGGCAGATCACCTGTGGGAGGAGCAAGCAATGAAGGAACCCCTTCTTTCAACACCTTGTATTTTCATCTGCCTCCCTTACGTTGGCAGTGAAGAAAGACCAGATGGTTGGGAGGAGGGTGGATGATAAAATAGATGGTTTCCTCTAGTTTTTATTGGTCGATAACATCGTCAACAGAGCCAAAATATCCTTAGAGGGTCCGACATAAAATAGTAAACAAAATAGTGTTATGAATTGGGGAAAATTAAAAGTAAACAGTGAAATTGGAATAATATAAAATAGAACAGGGAGTTGATAAGGGACGCTCCCTGAAGGGTTTTGCTATGTGGATTAACATACCAGTGAGAAAAGCAAGTGTTTACCTTGTGTGACTAGAGGAGGACAATGGAGTGTAGAAGAGGTGATTTCAAAGTGGAGAGATTAAAAAAAAACTTTTATTCAGGACATTTTCATTTTATATTCAAAACACAGCATTCCATCCAACATGATACATTTCTCTATATAAACACCTCACTCCAAACCCCTCAAATTCACCACCCAACTCCTCTCACTTCCTCTTTACCTCCTCCAGCAGGGCTCTCTCCCTCTCCATTAACTGCCCATAAATAACAGAGATCTCGCCCTCCCACTCTGACCCTCATACACTATCTTTTCCCGCAACAAAGGGGGCGGTAACCGTGGAAATGTGGCTAGCTCCTTCCTCACAAAATTCCTAATCTGCAAGTGCTGTACCCGTTCCCCCTCGGACGTCGAAATTTTTGTACCATTTCCCCCAACTCTGCAAATCTACCCTCCACAAACAGGTCCCTCAGCCTCTCTAACCCCTCCCGTTCCCAAACCCTGGATGTCGAATCTAACCCCGCTGGAATAAATCAATTACTCCACAAATCGGCGCCCACAGCGACATGCCCTCGTTTAAAGCATTTCCTAAACTGATTCCAGGCTCTTAACAAGGCACCAGTGGACTCCTAGAGTATTTGGCCGGTGAGAACGGAAGCGGAGCCAACACCAATACCGTCAGCCTTGACCCGACGCGTGAAGCTTCCTCCATCCGCCACCAGACCGACCGTCCCTCTGCAACCCATTTCCGAACCTTCTTCACATTCGCCGCCTAATAATAGTTCATCAAATTCGGCAATACCAACAACAGCACCCCCCCCAACCCCCCCATCCTCCCCAACCCCCTGTCCCTCTGCAAAAAGGCTCTCCGGATCCGAGACACCTTACCTGCCCATACAAAGGCCATGATTTTGGCAGGGAAATCGGGAGATTCTGGAAAATAAATAAAACTTTGGCAGGATCGCCATTTTCATGATTTGAAACCACCCTGCCAATAACGCAGGAACATCCCACCTCTTTAAATCCTCCTTCACCCTCTCCACCAACTTGGCCACATTCATCGAGCGCACAGAACCCAGCTATGTACCACCCATATTCCCAGATATCGAAAACCCGACCTGACCAACCAAAACCTTGTGCCTGGTAACTTACCGGGAACACCTCACTTTTCTCCACATTTAGTTTATACCCCAAAGAGCCAAATTTTGTCAACATCTCCATAATCCTACTCAGACTAGAGATTGGGTCCGTCACATATAACAACAAGTCGTCCGCAGAGAGGGACACTCGATGTTCCACAGCCTCCCTCTCAATTCCCCTTTACTCCATCGAAGCAAAATGGAGACATAAGGAAATTGACATGTATATGCTAAATGCCGGATCCACAGGGGATAACATCATACGGAAAGAATGATATATTCATAGCACAATGACCAGTGTATGGACCAGTGCTAAACAGCGCCATGGCGAGGGTGAGATTCAGATCACGATGTCTCGCGAGATTTCATTAAGTCTTCCGAGGTGTTTCGAGCATCACAAATCTCGCGAGAGGCTTCTCGCGAGATTTATCAGCCTCGTCACGAGGGTGTGACGAGGCCATTACATTGCACCCGTAAAGTCATCAGCCAGACACCTTGGGTGGGTTTCTCCACCTTGCCGCGGCAGATTTCTGGTTCAGCACGCCATCGGGATTCTCCGTTTCGCCGGCTGGTCAATGGGGTTTCCCATTGTGGGGCAGCCCCGCGCTGTCGGGAAACCCCCAGGCTGCCGTCAACATGGAGCATCCCGACTGCGGAACATCCAGCCCCTTAACCCTGTTTCTCCCTCCACAGAAGCTGCTGAGTGTTTCCAGTATTTTCTGATTTTATTGAAGACACCCGCATCTCTGTTTAAAGCAAACTAGCTGTAGTTTGTATTTCCTAAAAGAAATGCACGTTTTATGGTCACAACCTACAGAATACGCATCAACGAAGATGTCAATGAAATATTGTCCTCAATTACAAGAGAGTGGGAGGGCAAGAGTAAGGAAGTTTTGCTGCAATTGGAAAGTCTTTGGTGAGACCACATCTGGAATGCTATGTGCAATTTTGGTCTCTTTATCAAAGGAAGGATGCACTTGCCAAAGAGAGATTGCAACAAAGCTTCACTCGATTGATTTCTAAATTGTGGGGGTTGTCCTATGAGGAGCGTTATGGATTGGATTGGATTTGTTTACTGTCACGTGTACTTTTTTCTGTGAGCAACTCAACAGATCATTAAGTACATGGGAAGAAAAGGGAAGAAAAGAAAATACATAATAGAGCAACACCAATACACTCTGGAGTTCAGAAGAATGAGCAGTGAAACATATAATGTTCTGAGAGAGTGCGGTTGACTTGGTGCTGGGAGGTCATTCCCCCCCCGTTGGAGAGTGAACTAGGGGGCGCGGTCAGGATAAGGGGGATGGTCATTTGGGACTGAGGTGAGGAGAAATTTCACACATAGGGTTGTGATCTTTGGAAGTCGCTGTAGACACTCAGTTATTCAGTATCTTCAAAGGCCGAGATACATAAACATTTGTATTCCCAAAGGAATCAACCAATGTGGTGATGAGTGGGAAAGTGGAATTGAGATGCTCTTAACATACAGGATACAAATGAAGTGTAGACAGTGCAGAATGAGAAGAAAGTCATGCCAAATGGAGACTGACGATGAAACAGAGCTTGTTTACCAGGTGGCCATAGACATAGTGGGTTAGCATATTTAGGTACTGTTAAAGTAGTGTCCCTCTCACCGGGTCCAGAGGTTGCATATAAGGAGTTAAGTATCCCTGATATTGATAGTAGACCAGGGCAGGAAAGACAAAAAACTGGACTTTAACAACCCTCATACAACCCACTCTGGAACCGTTCCATAAGAGTTGAAGATTGTTTTTCTTGTCTCATCGCAGGAGCTTGAGAATACTTTCTCTGATACTTTCCAACCTCCCATGAATAACCTATGGGTTTTGCTGAAAAAAGGAGACGTGCTGTCAAAGTTTTTCATCCTGCACTCACCAGGACAGCCGCAATAAACCAATTCTAACGGGAACAACAATTTATACTGCATGTGAAGAGATTGCAGATTGGTTGGCATTTGGAATCTGATTGGTGGAGGTATTGCAATGGAGATTGCAGCAGAGGACAGTTAACTACCAAGATTTTGTTTCCAAGTCAAATCAGACAGATCGACGCTGATTGGGTTCTTAATTTGCTCCCCTCAGTACTTGTACTTGCAGGCTGCTGAAGCCAAGGAGTAAGATCTGACCCCGAACAATTAGATCCTTCCAATAATGTAAGGAATGGGTTTTCCCGACTGGAAATTTTCACCTTATCCAACAATCAGTTTTCCTGGGATAAATCTCCATGCATATGCTCTAATCTTGGTGATGCAGACTCAAAGGAATAGGACTGGAAAAGACAATTAACTGAGAATATATCAGAATTTATCTTCTATAACTATCCACTTTCCATTATGTAATTTGTTGTGAGGAGGCGGTTCCTCTTGACTACCACCTTCTCAAAGGCAGTTAGGGATGGACAACACATTCTGGCCCAACCAGCAACGCCTGCATCCCAGAACAATTTTTTTTTTTACAAAAGTCAGCCTTAAAGTGCTGGTGGACAAGGATAAGAGTGGTCCTAGGGTGAATGTGCTAAATTGGGGGAAGGCTAATTATAACAATATTAGGCGGGAACTGAGGAACCTAGATTGGGGGCGGATGTTTGAGGGCAAATCAACATCTGACATGAGGGAGGCTTTCAAGTGTCAGTTGAAAGGAATTCAGGACCGCCATGTTCCTGTCAGGAAGAAGGATAAATACGGCAATTTTCGGGAACCTTGGATAACGAGAGATATTGTAGGCCTCGTCAAAAAGAAAAAGGAGGCATTTTTCAGGGCTAAAAGGCTGGGAACAGACGAAGCCTGTGCGGAATATAAGGAAAGTAGGAAGGAACTTAAGCAAGGAGTCAGGAGGGCTAGAAGGGGTCACGAAAAGTCATTGGCAAATAGGGTTAAGGAAAATCCCAAGGCTTTTTACACGTACATAAAAAGCAAGAGGGTAGCCAGGGAAAGGGTTGCCCACTGAAGGATAGGCAAGGGAATCTATGTGTGGAGCCAGAGGAAATGGGCGAGGTACTAAATGAATACTTTGCATCAGTATTCACCAAAGAGAAGGAATTGGTAGATGTTGAGTCTGGAGAAGGGTGTGTAGATAGCCTGGGTCACATTGAGATCCAAAAAGACGAGGTGTTGGGCGTCTTAAAAAATATTAAGGTAGATAAGTCCCCAGGGCCTGATGGGATCTACCCCAGAATACTGAAGGAGGCTGGAGAGGAAATTGCCGAGGCCTTGACAGAAATCTTTGGATCCTCACTGTCTTCAGGTGATGTCCCGGAGGACTGGAGAACAGCCAATGTTGTTCCTCTGTTTAAGAAGGGTAGCAAGGATAATCCAGGGAACTACAGGCCGGTGAGCCTTACTTCAGTGGTAGGGAAATTACTGGAGAGAATTCTTCGAGACAGGATCTACTCCCATTTGGAAGCAAATGGACGTATTAGTGAGAGGCAGCATGGTTTTGTGAAGGGGAGGTCGTGTCTCACTAACTTGATAGAGTTTTGCGATGAGGTCACAAAGACGATTGATGCAGGTAGGGCAGTGGATGTTGTCTATATGGAATTCAGTAAGGCCTTTGACAAGGTCCCTCATGGTAGACTAGTACAAAAGATGAAGTCACACGGGATCAGGGGTGAGCTGGCAAGGTGGATACAGAACTGGCTAGGTCATAGAAGTCAGAGCGTAGCAATGGAAGGGTGCTTTTCTAATTGAAGGGCTGTCACCAGTGGTGTTCCGCAGGGATCAGTGCTGGGACCTTTGCTGTTTGTAGTATATATAAATGATTTGGAGGAAGATGTAACTGGTCTGATTAGTAAGTTTGCAGACGACACAAAGGTTAGTGGAATTGCGGATAGCGATGAGGACTGTCAGAGGATACAGCAGGATTTAGATTGTTTGGAGACTTGGGCGGAGAGATGGCAGGTGGAGTTTAATCCGGACAAATGTGAGGTAATGCATTTTGGAAGGTCTAATGCAGGTAGGGAATATACAGTGAATGGTAGAACCTTCAAGAGTATTGAAAGTCAGAGCGATCTAGGTGTACAGGTCCACAGGTCACTGAAAGGGGCAACACAGGTGGAGAAGGTGGTCAAGAAGGCATACGGCATGCTTGGCTTCATTGGCCGGGGCATTGAGTATAAGAATTGGCAGGTCATGTTGCAGCTGTATAGAACCTTAGTTAGGCCACACTTGGAGTATAGTGTTCAATTCTGGTCGCCGGCGTGGGTCGCAAAGGTCGGCCGGCGTGGGTCGCAAAAGGTCGGCCGGCGTGGGTCGCAAAAGGTCGGCCGGCGTGGGTTGCAAAGGTCGGCCGGCGTGGGTCGCAAATGTCGGCTGGCGTGGGTCGCGAAGATCGGTGGGTTGGGTCCCGAAGGTTGGCCGGTTGGTAAAAATGGGTCCCCGGAAATAAAGTTTGAAAAACACTGCCATGTGGGGTCTCTGGCAATATACAACCGACTATTTCTGATTAAGTACTCCAGCTACTTTGTACATTCTCCCCTGCGTGGGTTTCACCCCAACAACCCAAAGATGTGCTGGTTAGGTGGATTGGCCATGCTAAATTGCCCCTTAATTGGGAAACAAAAAATTGGGCACTCTAAATTAAAAAAAAAAAAAAAAAATGAAATACACCTGCCACTGTTTGTAAAAGGAGGATACAATTCCAGTCTTGTCTTAAAAATAAACTCTTTGGAAAGATTGCTCGTAGCTCCACCCTGGCCAATCCATCTCAAAATGAAGGATTCACCCTCCGCTGTGTGACTCACACCCACTTCAAAGATGCTTCCTCTCTGCTCCACGCTCTGCCTTGGGGCTGGAGGGAGGGGGGGGGGAGGTTGGTGGGGGGGTGGCAGAGGGGATGTGGCGCTGGATGTTGGGAGTGGTGGCGCTCATTTTCAATTTATCTTCCGTCACGACCACCAGTCCTTTGTGAGGGCCCGTGTTGTAATGCCAACCTGCTTTATTTCTGTCATGATCTTTCCATTTGCTCTACTCCTCTATCTGGCTGGGAGCGGTCGGAGCGTCAGGACAAAGTTACTTCCTGCGAAATGTTCTAGCAGCAGCCGATAAAATGGTGCAAAGTAACAAATGGATCTCAGCCTCTTTGATGGGAAAAGAACGTGTCAGCACTCAGTGGCAAAAAACATTAAGCAAATAATGGAAATGAGCGGCAACATTTTGTATTATTTATGAAGTATAATATGATTTTGACCCAGCTATTTTGCTGCAGGTCATATTTAGTATTTATATATAAACATATTAATAAAGGAAAGGGAGGAGGTCTAAAAATTTTATGACAGAAATACAACCTCTTTAATGAGCGCTTGATCATAACGAGGCATTGAAGCTTTTCGGCTTGATAGGAAAGCCAACCTATAATCATGCAACAGAACTGGGGCCCGTGCAATAGATATCTGGGGTGTCATTTTTAAAAGATGATTCCATATTTTCTTTTAAAATGAGCAGCAGAAACAACAGGTAAAATATATAATTGAGTTCATCATGTTGACAGGGCTACAAACACTTCCCTCTCTGCCGTTGACAATGCCGTTATCATTTATTTATTTATGCATAATTTGTATTGGAAAGCGAGATCCCCAGTGATCTGTAAAAGGATGATTAATGTTACATGCTAAACTGCACCACACATATAGGGCCTGCACTGCAGTAATTTGCCATGCTGTAGTGGAGTGGGGGATGGCACTTGTAGTGCTAGTTTTGACTATATAGGGTAAATTATATACATAATGTCAACACCACAATTCTCTTGAAATTTAAAGTTAATTAAAATAATTATTATCTACTGGCACGGCACATTTTCGCAAGCAACAGTTTTCACAATGAATAAAATATTATTTTCCACTTTGCTTTGTCTTAACTTCCTTTGAATTTCTCCGTTACATTATGCCTTGCATGAAAGGAAATAGATTCAATAATAAATTGCAGAAGGGAATTGGATAAGTTCTTGAAAAAGAAAAATTAGTCGGGCAATGCAGAAGGAGCGGATGAGTGGGATTAATTGGACAGCTCTCGCAAAGGGCAGACATGGTCACGATGGGCCGAACGGTCATCTTCTGTGGTGTGTCGTGCTACATTTGATTTCGCCCATCATTCAAAATTTAAAAACGGCATGCGAGGATCCAGACTTGTTGCGAGACTCCTGCGGAGAGTAACTCGACTCTTGACTACCCAAACCCTGTCCACCATCTACAAGGCACAAGTCAGGAGTGTGATGGAATATTCCCCACCACTTGTCCGGATGACCGCAGCTCCAACAGCACTCCAGAAGCTCAACACCATCCAGGACAAAGCAGCCCGCTTGACTGGCATCCCATTCACAGGCATTCAATCCCCCCACCACCGGTGAATAGTGGCAGCCGTGTGCACCATCTACAGGGTGCACTGCAGGAACGCACCAAGGTTCCTTAGGCAGCACCTTCCAAACACACAGCTGTTACCATCGAGAAGGACAAGGGCAGCAGGTAGCTGGGAACCCCACCACCTGGAGGTTCCCCTCCAAGTCACTCACCACGCCGACTTGGAAATATATCGCCGTTCCTTCACTGTCGCTGGGCTAAAACTCTGGAACTCCTTCCCTAACAGCACAGTGGGCGGACTCACATTTCAGGGACCGCTGCGGTTCAAGAAGGCAGCTCACCACCAACTTTCCTTTTCACCTTCAACATGAGATTTATTCACTTCTTCAAGTTCAGCAGATGGAGAACTCCGCAAAGCTCCGGGACAAATTGGCCTTCTCCCCAGAGTGATGGAAAGCGAAGGATGTAATTTCCCAATCTGTGAAGTAAGATCATCAAGTGCTGTCTCCGAGACCATGGGCTCCTCGCTCGCCTTTTAGCCTATGGGCAACTAGGGATGGGCAATGAATACTGGCCCAACCAGTGATGCCCACACATCCCGGAAAAATGAGTTTAAAGAAATGTGTTTCCTCTGAGTAAAACCTGCCCATTATAGGGATCTCTTTCATCTCTGTTGACGTAATCTGGTCTGCAGTGTCAACACAGTGCCCAGGTGAAAAGTTGAAGGTTCCCAAACTTAAAATGGAATTCCCCAGTGTCACTGTGGAAGTCAATTTATTGGTCATGTAGTCATTAACCACATCCACCTCCACCCTTCACTTCAGAACAGGAGGGTTATTGGTATTACAGACTGAACGCAAGATGACATGGTTCCTCAGAAATGAAATGATCCTTGTTGACAGCCTCATTCCGAGAGGCCACGGGATGAATGGTGTGGCTGGTGCAATGGGAAATGTAGAAATGCCACTGAATGAGTGCAAGAGATGTTTAAGGGCAGCACGGTAGCATTGTGGATAGCACAATTGCTTCACAGCTCCAGGGTCCCATGTTCGATTCCGGCTTGGGTCACTGTCTGTGCGGAGTCTGCACATCCTCCCCGTGTGTGCGTGGGTTTCCTCCGGGTGCTCCGGTTTCCTCCCACAGTCCAAAGATGTGCAGGTTAGGTGGATTGGCCATGATAAATTGCCCTTAGTGTCCAAAATTGCCCTTCGTGTTGGGTGGGGTTACTGGGTTATGGGGATAGGGTGGAGGTGTTGACCTTGGTAGCATGCTCTTTCCAAGAGCCGGTGCAGACTCGATGGGCCGAATGGCCTCCTTCTGCACTGTAAATTCTATGATAATCTATGATTAATCTAGGACAAAGGTTCGGCACAACATCGTGGGCCGAAGGGCCTGTTCTGTGCTGTATTTTTCTATGTTCTATGTTCATTATTAGTTGAGACTGAGGAACACTGTTGGAATAGATAGAACTTCAGCCTGCTACATTGGACATGAATGTGCTTGATGCTGACAGATTGTTCAATATATTCCAATCCTGGAGAGGTGGAGTCAAATTTTGTAATCGTGCAGACATTTTTCTCTGTGCAATAATCTTAACAAATCTCGAAACATGTTCACACATTAGATGCTTACAGCTTTATTAAAATCAATGCACAAAGGTAAGATCAATGTTGCTTTCCACTGTCAATTGAGCTCCCTGACGTTGAGCTGAATCAGTCTTAAGCAATGGGTAAAATTATCCAGAAATGTCACCGAGTTATTCAACCATGGGGTAAGACTGATAGCATCCCTCGATATATCAGTAAGGTTGGACCACCCAATCAAGCTAAGGAATTGGAAGAAAAACAATGAAGCTTGCTATCGACCCAGAGTAGCCAAGGATTTTTGTTTTCTTGGCCACACAGACTGAAAGTTCTTGCAGGTCACCAGGAAACGCAAGACCAAGGATCTCAATAATTTTCATATATCTTCAGCTGCGGATACTAAACTGTCCAAGAGACGCAGATTAATCTCAACGGATAGCACAAAACATGGTGACCACGGATCAGACACCCATTATACAAAGATGGTTCCATTGCAATCAATTAAATATGAGATGTTACGAGCAGGCGGCGGTATCAGCATACCGCACATTTAGAGCCCCCATTCAAGCTGAATTTGCTGCACTGGATGTTTCGATTTCTCAAGAAAAGCCCTCTCCAAACGTCAAACCTCTTAAATCTCAGACAGCTCAAACCAGTGAATTGGATGTCGGAGTACAAACTAAGTCCAGGTCTAGTCGGCCAGATTTCCAAGGCTCACTGGATAAATATGGACCACCTGCCATGGGTCAAACGGACTCAGGTTGACCTGTATAGGGGATTTTATTTTTTGCTGTTTAACTTGGGCAGGCTGTGAATGAAATGGTGGCACGGTGGCCTCCTGCTAAACTGTAGGGTTTCTATGGATTGTATGGGAAGTAGCCAAGGTTCACTGAAGCTTGCTAAGATCATTTGTTAACATGAATAGTTCAGGGGGAGCTCAGAGCACACCTTTAAAAGCACTTCAAAAAACATGTAGTGCTATTGCAACTCAACCAAGCTTCCAGGTCTGATGAAGCTTCCCTTCCAGGGAATTTCAAGTGTCAACTTCAGTGGAGAGTGAGACTTGAGCATGTTGTTTCTAATCAAGAGGCCAATACCTTAGGATTGTACGTCTCCCAATTATATATTTGTAATAACCGTAGATTATAGTTATGACTGCTCTTAAAGCTTGCAAAACGCACAAGAAAATGACTATTTTATTGGATAAAAAGGAGGTCCCTTGAATAAGAAACAAACCCAGTTATTTTCAGATGCAGTGCCCCAGTGAGCAGAAGCAATGGTGATCTGAATTGAAAACAAATCATTTTAAAATAATGCAGTGGTTTTCTTTGCCCCTCATATGGATAATAAAGCCTACATTCTTTAGGTTACCAATTCAGACTCCAGAAGAAATTCATCAGGAACTCTTCAAATCCATTACCCAAAACATAGAGGGCTGGATTCTCCGAACGGCGACACCAAAATCACGTTCGACAGTCGGCCGGAGAATCCATTTACACGCTAAAATCGGGGTCGGTGCTGTTTTTCCCGATGCTCCGCCTCCTCAAAAATGGCCATTAGAAAGGAACAGAATGGTGAATCTTTTGAACTGCTACTTCTCAGATGTAGTGGATACTATTTTAGGGCTGATTTGATCAGGGTTTTTGTGATGATTAAGGGGATACATTGGGTTGCACTGTCCGGTTCCCCAGCCGCATGCTGCTCGCTTCACTGATGGTGGGATTTTCTCTTCCCGCCGCTCGTCAATAGGATTTCCCGTAGTAGCCACCCCACGCCACTGGGAAACCCACAGACAGGGGTGCGCTGCCAGCGGGAACAGAGAGTCCCAATGCCGAAGAATTCCGGCCATTGTTTTTAGTGTTCAGAGCTTGTTTGAACTAAATTGGTTAGGAAGGATGAGGGATGAAACTTTCCAGTAATACATAGAAACATACATAGAAAATAGAAGCAGGAGGAGGTCATTCGACCCTTCGAGCCTTTTCCGCCATTCATTATGATCATGGCTGACCACCAAGTTCAATACCCTGATCCCGCCTTCCCCTCATATCCTTTGATCCGTTTAACCCCAAGTGTTTTAAAAAATAAATTAAGAGTACCCAATTATTTTTTTCCCAATTAAGGGACAATTTAGCATGGCCAATCCACCTACCCTGCACATCTTTTGGGTTGTAGGGTGAGACACGGGGAGAATGTGCAAACTCCCCACAGACAGTGACCCAGAGCCGGGATCGAACCTGGATCCTTGGCGCCATGAGGCAGCAGTGTTAACCATTGTGCCACCGTGCTGCCCTTAGCCCCAACAGCTATATCTAATTTCTTCTTGAAATTACGCAATGTTTTGACCTCAACTACTTTCTGTGGTCATGAATTCCACAGATTCACCACTCTCTGGGTGAATAAATTTCTCCTCACCTCTGACCTAAAATGTTTACCTCTTATCCTCAAACTATGACCCCTAGTTCTGGACTCCCCCACTATCGGAAACATTCTTTCTGAATCTACCCTGTCTAATCCTGTTAGAATTTTACAAGTTTCTCTGAGATCCCCTCTCACTCCAATGACTATAATCCTAACCGACTTAGTCTCTCCTCATATGAAATTAAATGAAATGAAAATGAAAAAGAAAAAATGAAATGAAATGAAAATCGCTTATTGTCACAAGTAGGCTTCAAATGAAGTTACTGTGAAAAGCCCCTAGTCGCCACATTCCGGCGCCTGTTTAGGGAGGCTGGTACGGGAAGGCTGACGGTCCAGCCAACCCAGGATTCAGCCTGGTAAACCTTCGCTGCACTGACAATAATAATAATAATTTTTATTGTCACAATAAGGCTTACATTAACACTGCAATGAAGTTATTTCTTCCATAGCAAGAACATTCTTCTACAGATAAGAACAGCAAAAGTGCACGCAATACTCCAGGTGTGGCCTCAACAATGCCCTATACAATTGCAGTAAAACATCTCTATTCCTATACTCAAATCCTCTCACTATGAAGGCCACATACCATTAGCCTTCTTTACTGCCTACTGTACCTGCGTGCTTACTGTCAGTAACTGATGCACAAGGACACTATGGTCTCGCTAAGTATCCACCTCTCTCAATTTACACCCATTCAAATAATAATCTGCCTTCCTGTTTTTTCTACTGAAGCGGATAACCTCACAATTATCCACATTATACTGAATCTGCGATGCATATGCCCACTCACTCAGCATGTTCAAATCCCGCTGAAGCATCTCTGCATCCTCCTCACAGCTCACCCTCCCACCCAACTTTGTATCATCTGCAAATTTGGAGATCATGGGCGGGATTCTCCGCGAACCGGCAGGGCGGGCAACACCGGCACGAAGGAGTGGCCTGAACCCCTCCGGCGTCAGGCCGCCCCAAAGGTGCGGAATCCTCTGCACCTTCAGGGGCTAGGCCGGCGGCGGAGTGGTTTGCGTCGCGCCGGCCGCCGCGGAAGGGGCTTGTCACCACGCCAAACGGCGCCGAAGGGCCTCCGCCGGCCAGCGCGAGTTGGCGCATGCGCGGGAGCGCTAGCGTGTGCTGGTGTCATCCCAGCGCATGCGCAGGGGGGTTCATCTCCACGTCGGCCATCGCGGACTGTTATAGCGGCCGACGCGGAGCAATAGAGTGCTCCCACGGCACAGGCCCGCCTGTGAACAGTTGAGGTCCAAGCACAGATCCTTGCAGTAACCCACTAGTCAATGCCTGGTGTAATAATCCACCCGAGGCCCATGGGGATTTGTAGATTGATCTTCTTGTGGCACCCGTGGAATATGTAGTCCCCCACTAGAGGGCGGAGGCTCGCCCATCTGGGGCTCATAATTTAGTCTAAAGACCGGCCCAGACAAGGACTGGCATGTTGCTTGTCCCACCGGAAGTTATACTGTGTGTGTATTTACTGCCTTAGGGTAGATTCTTACGATTGAATAATCCAGCGTTCACCCTACGGTTCAGCTTCCTGGGTCTTTATAGCAAGGATGTAAGGGGAAACTAGGCTGAACATCAAGAGGTGGTCCATTTCTGAGAGAATATTGGATCTATGGGTCAGGCTGCTGGCTCCATGTGGTGAACATTGATTCACCAAATTCCTTTATGTGAAATCGTGACCTGTTTCTGACTGGGAAATCACCACGTGTGAAAGTCGTGGTCTGACACTGATGAGAAACAGTGGTGTCTTGGACTAATTTTGACTGTCCAGGTGAGAGGGGTTCAGAGAGCGATCTTCCAGATTTTATTTCCGCCATCACACGCAATTCCCAAATGGGCTTGGGGTTTTATCTGCTGTCTTACCGCGTGCAGGGGATCTACCTGTTTCAGGTGAGCCGGGGATTGTAGGTATTAGTGTGATGCAGAATATTGCAGTTGTGTGGAATAGGCTGACTGAGTCCGAGGGTCTTTTCCTGTCTGACATTATTTGTATGAAATATTGAGCGGAATTCTCCCTTCCTAGGTCTAAGTCCCGTGGGGAGGGCAGGAATGTGGAGTCTTTTCCACTGCGGAGGCTGGTGGGAAAACATGTCAAATCTTCCCACCTCATTAATTATGCACCCAGGTGTTTTGCGCTGTATTCCATGATGGGGCAGGCCTGGATGACACGCATTTCACCCTCCTACTTCACTGGCCCACTATTTTATTTTTAAAATTTAGAGTGCCCAATTCATTTTTCCACTGAGGGGGCAATTTAGCGTGGTCAATCCACATCTTTGGGTTGTGGGGCGAAACCCACGCAAACACGGGGAGAATGTGCAAACTCCACAAGGACAGTGACCCAGAGCCAGGATCGAACCTGGGACCCCGGCGCCCTGAGGCAGTATTGCTATCCATTGCGCCACCATGCTGCCCCACTGGCCCACTATTGAAGAAAGAATATGGGCCTCCGGAGAAAGAAGATGGATCTCCAGGAACATTCTGAGGCTGGGAGATGGATTTCCTCCAGGACACCGAATCGGGAAGATAATAATCTTTATTAGTGTCACAAGTAGGCTGAAATTTTTATCTGTAATGAAGTTAGTGTGAAAAGCCCCTAGTCGCCACATTCCGATGCCTGTTCAGGTACACGGAGGGAGAATTCAGAATGTCCAATTCACCTAACCAGCAGGTCTAGATCCACCTACAGATGCTCCCCCCATCCATGCTGCAGTGTTCCGGGGTCCAGGGTTGACTGCAGCCTCCATCCCGAGCTCCGGAGGCAGCCCCAGGCATTGTTCAGGAGAGTCCGCACGCCACGTTGTTCCAGACGTGTTTCGCACCGGTGTGTTTTCCCGCTGGCGTCACGGAGAATCGGGTGTGGGTGGCCTGCGTCCCATTAGCGGGAGGCCAATCAGTTTCACGCTGGTCTCCAGCGGGTTTCCTGATCCGCCGTGGCGGGCAGCAGCAGAAGAGGCACGGTAGCAAGGTGGTTAGCACTGTGGTTTCACAGCGCCAGGGACCCGGGTTCGATTCCCGGCTTGGGTCACTGTCTGTGCGGAATCTGCACATTCTCCCCGTGTCTGCGTGGGTTTCCTCCGGGTGCTCCGGTTTCCTCCCACAAGTCACGAAAGAGGTGCTGTTAGGTAATTTGGACATTCTGAATTCTCCCTGTGTACCTGGACAGACGCCGGAATGTGGCGACGAGGGGATTTTCACAGTAACTTCATTGCAGTGTTAATGTAAGCCGACTTGTGACACTAATAAAGATTATTATTAGTATCCTGCGAGAAACTCACACCGGTGTAAAGCCGATTTTGAACCTCTTGCCCAATTGCTCCCCCCACCACCCACTGAACCCTGACAGGCGGGGGCATGGGAGACACCTGCCCGTTATTTTAAACTATGTGTCGGTGAGATTTCAGCAGCATAGGGGTGCTAAAGTTAACTTCAGCACCCCAAGGTTAGAGAGGCAGCCATCGGCAAGGATGCTCCTGAACCTTCCTGTAAACCGTTGGGAGCATAAGGGTTGCCTGCCATTTGCATCTTTCAGTCAGATTACAAACCTGCACAAGAAAGGTGACTCCCTGGGTAAGTGACAATCAGTAATGCAATCAGGCTCCATCAAGCTATGCACAGGGGTAAATAGGCAGCTTCAGAGAGGCGGGGGGGGGGGGGGGGGGGGGGGATTCTTGATGCCACGATAATATACTTGCATAAAATATTTTTACTGATGGAAATTTTATCGGAAAGAAGTGCAGATAGAAAGCTCAGTTGATAAAAACGTACAAAAATGAAACATCATTGGACAATGGTTGCTGTTGTTTCAAAACGAGAATCATTGCAGATAGCATTGTGGATCCGCCGCAATGAATCCTTCTGTTACTTCGGCAGGGTAATTGCTTATGAAATATAGATCAGCAGACACTGCAGAGGATATTGGAAATTCAGTGTATTTGCATAACGTAATATTCTCGCTGTCCTTTTGCATATTCCCATCAAAATGAAGAACGATGGTGTTGAGAAATTGACTTCCGCCAATTTCATGACACACTGACTTACGACATCAAACATTATCCTGAAATTGCAGGGCCTTTATTCACATCAAGCCAGCAACGTATCAGAGTGTATTTGAAAGATTTCAACCACTCTGAGTGCTGCCTGTGCAGCTTATCAGCATAGGAACACCCATTAGTACCAAATTTGCTGTACAGGTGAGAGGCCTCATAGACATTACTAATTGTGCAGCAACCTTTGCAATGAAAATGTAGCACAACAGCAGTTACCTTCAGACCCTGGGAACTCCCCCTCACCCCCCCATTTTTGGCAAGCCCCCCTGGCCCGGCCCCTAGCAGTGCCAACACAGCACCTGGGCACTCTGGCAGTGCCATCCGGCCCTGTCCCCGACCACCCAGGGGTCTACAATGGCCTGGGAGACTCCCCTGAGGTGCCAATATGCCTGGTGAAGGTCTGTGTGGACCACTACTAACTGTCATCTTCAGTGGGACAGGAAGATCCTGCTGGTGAGTAATGGCTGGAAAATACCCCCGGTGTAAATTGCTGTCATTCGTTTCATACCCTGCACCGTTTTCTTATAAAGGGACCAGTTTGTTCAGGGACCTGCTTCCTCAGGCATCATGGGCGGGATTCTCCAAAATGGAGGCAGAGTGTCCACGCCGTCGCAAACGGCGGCGCGTTTTACGGCAGCGTAAACAGGCCGCTCCCACATCGAATTCTGGCCCCGACAGGGGGCCAGCACGGCGCTGGAGTGGTTTGCGACACTCCAGCCGCAGATCCCGGCGCGAACTGGGCGCTGCGGGATCCGCGCATGTTGCAGTTGCGCCGGCGCCAACGATGACATGCGCAGTGGCGCCGGTGCCAACCGACGTGTGCGCGGTAGCCTCGCGGAGCGCTCCGGCCCCTCACCAACATGGCGCCGGGGTTCTGGGGCCGGTCGGGCATGGAAGTAGGCCCGGGGGGGGGGGAGGAGAGGCCGGCCCGCCGGTCGGTGAGCCCCGATCGCGAGCCAGACCCCATCGGAGGCCTCCCCCGGGAACGGATCCCCCTCCCCAGTCACAGGCCGCCCCCCCCAAGCCTTCGGGACAAGTACCCGCCAGCAGCGACCAGGTGTGGACGCCGCCGGCGGGACTAGGCCGTTTACGCGTGGCCGCTCGGCCCATCTGGCCCGGCGAATCGGCAGCCCGGCCGCGGTTAGCGACCGGCACCACGCCAGTGCGAGTTCTCCGCACCTCGGAGAATCGCGTGCCGGCGTCCCGCGAAAAAATGGCGCGAACGCTGATTCTCCCAGCCGGCATGGCTTCGGAGAATCCCGCCCATTGTGTATAAGACCCAATTTGAATTCATAGCTCGAAGGTTCTTGCCTATGGAATCTAACATTTGCACTGAGTACGGGTAAGAAATATCAGGAGAGCCTGATTATCTACAGAGGGTCCCTTCATTCTGTTTGACTGGCTCAGTGCTTTGTGATCCCGTTGCTCCACAGTTTCAGAAATGGTAAATCTTAGGTCCACAGCTGCTGGTTGAACTTTCCTTATGTAGCCCCAGTCGCCATTCTCCTCGTCTGTGTCCACTTGCACATCCCTGAAGTTAAGATCACTCCACCATCGGTGGCTGTGTCTTCAGCTGCCTGGGATTGCTAAACGCTACTGTTTCCTTAACCCCCTCCGCCCTTCTCTCTTCCTTTAAGGTGCTCCTTAAAACCTGCCTTTTATTACCAGGCATTTGGTCAACCAACTTCATGGCAAAGGGGCTTGATCTGTTTAATAACACGCCCGTGAAGAACTGTGGGTGTTTCACCATGTTGAAGGTGCTATATAAATGCATGTTGTCTGAACTCATGGAACCCAAACCACATTGTACTGCTCCTGAGTTTGATCAACAATCACGAGCTGGGGCCTGCCTAACAGGAATGGTGGGACGGACACCTTTAAACTAAGGCAGGAATTTCTGAAGTCATTTCAAGGCAGAATCAACAGAATAAATGGTACGTTTGGACTTCTAGATGAGGAACATTAGGGGTGTCTATCACAATGTTTGGAGCAACAAACTTTAGCCTTATGAACTATTCCTTGCAGGTGCTATTCCATTAGAAGACGAGAATCATTCATTGTTTGTAATATATGATACTGCATGCTATCCATTCTGTTTGGACACTCGTTTATTTATTGATGCCATACTCCTACATCTTCTGCCTAGAAGGACTAAACGTGATGTAAATCTAATCACTTGCACACTCAATATTTCAATAGCTTCCTTCGTTACGTAGCAATGAGGTTCCCCATTGTCTCATAGAATCCCTTCTGTGCAGGAGGTCATTCGGCCCATCGAACCTGCCCCTAACCTCTGAAAGCGCACTCTACCTAAGCCAATCACATGTAACCTCTTAACCCGATCTCACCTTTTGGACGCTAATGGGCAATTTATCATGGCCAATCCGCCTCACCTGCACATCATTGGACAGTGGGAGGAAACCGGAGCACCCGGAGGAAATCCACACAGACACGGGGACAACGTGCAAGCTCCACACAGGCAGTCACCCAAGTTTGGAATCATACCCTGGTCTCTGGCGCTGTGGGGCAGCAGTGCTAACCACTGTGCCACCCTCGTCACACTTGAGTCAACCCAGCCTGTTCACCATTGCTCCACGATGTGGCTGTCATCTATCTTGGCGAGGTTACGGAGTATGGTGAACATCTGTTGACTGAATGTTGCCATAAAGACACAAAAATCTGTGCTCTTTATATTTACTGTGACTTCACATAGACTTGCAAGAGGGAGAGTGATGAGAAAGGGTGGGAGGAGGGGGGGGGGGAGCTGGTGGAGAACTCAATTATTAAACTAACCTCTTTGAACTACGTACTGGTGATTGAGCCAAATACTTGTGTAATTTTCTTGGCAAATTCACATTCTTCCTCTTCAAGGGGGATACCCGGGTCACCAGAAATGTTCCAGGTTTGATCCATTGTCCTAATTGGTTTGTTGTTGGTAGTAGGGATGTTATGATTGGCGTCAAGGAATTGGAGCAGCAGGAGGCTATGGGTGAGCAACGAAACATCAAAATATCTCCGCAGATGCCAACTTCCAGGAGAGATAAAATGGCCCAATCATAGAATTTACAGTGCTGAAGGAGGCCATTCGGCCCATCGAGTCTGCACCGGCCCTTGGAAAGAGCACCCTACCCAAGCCCACACTTCCACCCTATCCCCATAACCCAGTAACCCTACCTAACCTTTTTGGACAGTAAGGGCAATTTAACGTGGCCACTCCACCTAACCTGCACATCTTTGGACTGTGGGAGGAAACCCACGCACACACGGGGAGACCGTGCAGACTCCGCACAGACAGTGACCCAAGTCGGGAATCGAACCTGGGACCCTGGAGCTGTGAAGCAACTGTGCTAACCACCATGCTACTGTGCTGCCCTACACATGTGCTTTAATGAGAGGGTTCATTTTACTGACAAACCTACATAGACATCGAAGGAATTACTCCAAAACTAGTCACAAAGCAAGTTTCCCTTCACGTTTACAAAAATAGTAATTTTTTTTTATTGCAGAATCGTACAATCAAAATTCACAATTCCGTAGAATTTATTACCAGTAGTTTTCTAAAGCTGTTGACTTACTTTTAACAAAGTCAGAACTTTGCTTTGGGACAGTATTTGTGTCAAACAGGAAAGGGAGCTTAATGAAAATTCACCGTTGCAGAATTTATTTCGGCATTTGTTGAAGTTTTACTTGCTCTTTGGATTTTCTAGTTCGGTTGGCGAGACAGTTCCTGCGCAGTCGAGTGCAGCTCCAACAACAAACAAGTAACTTGTCACCATCTGGGATAAAAGAGCCCACTTGATTGGCACCCCACCCACCACCTTAAACATTCGCTCTCTACATCGCCGATGCACAGTGGCAGGAACATGTGCCATCCACAAGATGCACTGCCACAACTCACTATGGTTCCTTTGAAAGTGCCTTCCAAACCCATGACCTCCACTACCTGGAGAGACAAGGGTAGCAGGTGCACACACACACACACACACACACACACCACCACCTACAAGTTCCCCTCCAAGACACAGAGCATTGTTGCGCCACCCTGGGCAAGTGGGCGGTCAATTTCAGCACCACGTGTCCCATTGTCACAACACAAGTGAATTAACCAATAATTCTCAAAGAAATTCCCAAAGTGCTTGGCCCTTGGCTGCCCAATAATTACAGTCACCCGATTTGCAAGTTGAACCACAATTAGTTTATTTATACCAAGTACTATCGTGAAATATGCAGTAAATACAACTGGATAACAAGAAGCTAATACCTACTACCCCCTTTAACTGTCTCACACTCTACCCACACTCACAAGACAGACAAACACAGAGGAAAGGGGTAAAAATAATAAGGCGTAGGTCAAATGGTGGTTCTTTAGCACAGTTTTCTCACAGCATGCATGCTGATTACAGTCTCTGGTTTAGGGCTGATAATGGTCTTCTTTGTGGAGTCTTACATTCAAGGTCCCTGTAGGTTAGAAGATTCAGTACTCACAGATCGCAGGCTTTCTGGAGAGACACTTGGTTTCACATTGAACCTTACTTTCAGCTCGTGGTTTGACCTCAGGCCTCTGCAGTCTCAAGAGAACGGCATCCATACTTGCTGGAGAGTGAGTCAGCCGTCACAGTGACCCGTTCAGGAGAGAGTTTAGCTGGATCTTTTTTGAGAAAGTTAGATAGATCCCTCCATCAGGTTGCCACAATCAAAACTGAAACCAAACTGGAACTCACGTGACTCTGAAAACATTCCAGTGGGACCAAATCCAATGACCACCTGTTACCAGGCAGAGCACAGCTTTTTGGGCCAATTCAGTGGACACCAGCCAACTCGATTAAAGCATGTCCAGCCAATCTCTGTCATTGGTGCTGGTTTTAACCAGCACAGACTAACACAGTGATCTCTCCTGCTGCTGACATCCGCTGCTTGAATTAAAGATACAGGCCATTGCTTCTTTCTGCTTGAATTAAAGATACAGGCCATTGCTTCTTTCTGCTTGAATTAAAGATACAGGCTGCCATAAAGCCACATGTCCACAAATCATTCATGGATCAAAGGTGTAACAGCAAAAAGAAAAGAAAGGGGCCATAAGGGAATAGGCAGGAAATAAACAAGGAGGGCCCTTACGCCATCCTGACCTGGAACTATATCACCATTATAGTTAGCTTACCAGGTTTGGCCCACGTGACTCCAGGCCCACAGTAATGTGGTTGCCTCTTAACCGCCCTCTGAAATGGCTCAGCAAAATACTCAGCTCAAGGGCAATTAAGGATGGGCAAAGAAAATGCTGGCCTGGCCGGTGATGCCCTCATCTCATGGAAGAACTAAAGAGAAAGTAGAGATTTGGAATGGAAGAGACTTCGCTCGGTCCAACTAATATTGGTACTGCCCAAGCTATCTAATTAAATACTACCGTCTAGTCTATCTGTTCACTTGAAAGTACCCTTTCTAACTTACAATGTTTTCAAAGAGCAGACCGATTGTATTGAGGAGTTTGGGAATAATCTGAATTCCTAAAAATTAATTTTTTTCTGGATGCACCAAGTGTTCAGCATAAACACCGTGTAAGATCGCCATTGTTATGTTATTTGTGATCAGCTGAGGAACTGTCCTCTTCCAGTGTGCCTGCTGCAAATGTCTGAACATACTGATATTTGGCACATTACAGGTAATACACATCCAATAAAACAATTCAACCTGGAAAATCAGCACATGCCAGGAACCTGAATGTTGAATTCTGTTAATGGGCAAATTGGATTGACCCACATTCGGAATGGAAATACAATTTCAAATTAACTGCATGCATCAGATTCTGGGCATGTGTGATATTTTACACATAAGCGATAGTGCCACATAATGAAATGTTACCCCCCCCCCCCCCCCCCCCCACACACACACACCATGACCCCCTGCGATCTCAGCTCGAAACGCTTTTGGGTCTTGTGCAGTGTAAATTGCCCCAATAACCTACCTCAGCAGCAACGTCTTGCTACATTTACATTTCACTGAATCCTACAATCCCTACAGTGCAGAAGGAGGCCATTTGGCTTATCGAGTCTGCGCCGACCCTCCAAAACAGCACCATACCTAGGCCCACATCTCCACCCCATCCCACAACCCCATAACCTAATCTACATATCTTTGGACACAAAGGGGCAATTTAGCATAGCCAATCCACCTAACCCGCACATCATTGGACTTTGTGAGGAAAGCGGAGCACCCGGAAGAAACCCATGCAGGCATGGGAAGAACATGCAAACTCCACACAGTCACCCAAGGAAGGAATCCAACCCAGGTCCTTGGAGCTGTGAGGCAGCAGTGCTAACCACTGTGCCACCGCGCCGCTCTCCACTGTCTTCATTTAAAAAAATATTTTGATTTGATTTGATTTGATTTATTATTGTCACATGTATTAGTATACAGTGAAAAGTATTGTTTCTTGCATGCTGTACAAACAATGCACACCGTGCATAGGGAAGGAAGGAGAGACTGCACAAGGTGTAGAGAAAAGATCAACTTAATACGAGGTAGGTCCATTCAAAAGTCTGATGGCAGTAGGGAAGAAGTTGTTCTTGAGTCGGTTGGTACGTGAGCGCAAACTTTGGTATCTTTTTCCTGACGGAAGAAGGTGGAAGAGATATGTCCAGGGTGCATGGGGTCCTTAATTATGCTGGCTGCCTTTCTGAGGCAGTGGGAATTGTAGACAGAGTCAATGGATGGGAGGCTGGTTTGCGTGATGGATTGGGCTACCTTTCATGACCTTTTGTAGTTTCCTGCGGTCTTGGGCAGAGCAGGCTCCATACCAAGCTGTGATACAACCAGAAAGAATGATTTCTATGGTGCAACTGTAGACGTTGGTGAGAGTCGTAGATGACATGCCAAATTTCCTTCGTCTTCTGAGAAAGTAGAGTCGTTGGTGGGCTTTCTTAACTGTAGTGTCGGCATGGGGGGAGCACAACAGGTTGTTGGTGATCTGTACACCTAAAAACTTGAAGCTCTCGACCCTTTCTACTTCGTTCCCATTGATGTAGACTGGGGCATGTTCTCCACTACCCTTCCTGAAGTCGATGACAATCTCCTTCGTTTTGTTGACATTGAGGGAGAGATTATTGTCGTCGCACCAGTTCACCAGATTCTCTATCTCATTCCTGTGCTTTGTCTCGTCATTGTTTGAAATCCGACCCACTACTGTGGTGACATCAGCAAATTTGAAAATCAAGTTGGAGGGGAATTTGGCCACACAGTCATAGGTGTATAATAAGGAGTACAGTAGGGGGCTGAGGACACAGCCTTGTGGGGCACCGGTGTTGAGGATGATTGTGGAGGAGGTGTTGTTGCCTATCTTTACCGATTGTGGCCTGTGGGTTAGAAAGTTCAGAGTCCAGTCGCAGAGTGAGGAGTCGAGGCCAAGACCACAAAGTTTGGAGATGAATTTCATAGGAATGATGGTGTTGAAGGCTGAGCTGTCGTCGATAAATAGGAGTCTGACTTAGGTGTCTTTGTTATCTAGGTGATCCAGGGTAGAGTGCAGGGCCATGGAGATGGCGTCTGCTGTGGACCTGTTGCAGCAGTAGGCAAACTGTAGTGGATCAAGGCAATCCGGGAGGCTGGAGTTGATTCATGCCATGACTAACTTTTCGAAGCAGTTCATGATGATGGATGTCAGAGCCACTGGACGATAGTCATTAAGGCACGCTGCTTGGCTTTTCTTTGGTACAGGCATGATGGTCGCCTTCTTGAAGCAGATAGGGACCTCAGATTGTTGTAAGAAGAGGTTGAAGATGTCTGCAAATACCCCCGCCAGTTGATCCGCCCAAGACCTGAGTTCCCGTCCGGGTACCCCATCCGAGCCAGTGGCTTTCCGTGGGTTGACCTTCGAGGAGGCTGCTCTGACGGCTGCAGTGGTGATCTCAGATACAAGTTCATCTGAAGCTTCTGGGGCGGAGGGCTTGCTCTTGCTGACCTCTTGCTCAAAGCAGGCATAGAATGCGTTGAGCTCATCAGGGAGGGGTGCATTGGAGCTGGCGATTTTACATGCCTTCATCTTGTAGCCCATTATGTCTTGCAGACCTTGCCATAGTCGGCGGGGGTTCGTGTGGCTAGCCTGGGACTCGAGCTTGGTCCGGTACTGTCTTTTGGCATCTTTGATGGATTTCCTTAGATCATATCTGGCTTTCTTGTAGAGGTCAGGGTCGCCTGACTTGAATGCCTCAGACCAAGACTTCAGCAAGCAGTGGATGTCCCTGTTCATCCAGGGTTTCCGGTTGGGAAACAAGTGCATTTGTTTCTTTGCACACAGTCTTCTACACACTTACGAATGAAGCCAGTTACTGTAGTGGCGTACTCGTTCAGGCTGGTCGTAAAGTTTTAAATACTGACCAATCCACTGGCTCTAAGCAGTCCCGTAGGAGATCATCCGATTCCTCAGACCAACAATGCACGACTTTCTTTGACTGATTCTCCTGCTTCAGGTTTTGCTTATAAGCCGGGAGCAGGAGCACAGCCTTGTGGTCAGATTTGCCAAAGTGTGGGCGGGCGATAGAGAGGTAGGCATGATTGATATTTGTGTGGCAGTGGTCCAGGATGTTTGGGCCTCTGGTGGAACAGGTGACGTGTTGGTGGTAACTCGGTAGCACGCTGTTGAGCTTGGCCTGATTGAAGTCCCCAGTTACAATGAACAAGGCCTCAGGATGTTTCGTTTCAGGCTATTTGTGGTGGTGAATATTTTCACGTTCGCATGGGGTGGGATGTAAACTGCCGTCAGGATAACGGAGCTGAACTCCCGCGGAAGGTAGTAGGGGCGGCGTTTTAGCATCAGGTATTCTAGGTCTGGGGAGCAAAAACTCGCCAGTGTTGCTACATCTAGGCACCAGGAGGTGTTGATTAGGAGGCAGACCCCACCTCCCCTAGCCTTGCCTGAGGCCGCCGTACGGTCCATTCGGTGTATTGTGAAGCCCTCTGGTTGTGGAGCACAGTCTGGTGAAGCAGGAGTGAGCCATGTCCCCGTGAAAGAGACATCACAGCAGTCCCTTAGTTATGTTTGAAAAGTGAGTCTGGCTTTAAGTTCGTCTAGCTTGTTTTCTAGAGATTGGACATTAGCTGGGAGTAAGCTAGGCAGAGGGGCTTTGGGGCCGCGTTGTTTCACTCTCACCTGCAGCCCTGCATGTTTTCCACGTTTCCTGGAGTGACTGCTTCTTTTCGAGCCTGGGAGATGGTGAGAGTATGCAGTGTTAAGGAAATAGTTGTGTCCAATGAGGTTGTTCACTCTGGTCAGTGTGTGGATGGAGGATTTGTTGTAAATTTGGAGTACTCAATTAATTTTTTCCAATTAAGGGGCAATTTAGCGTGGCCAATCCACCTACCCTGCACATCTTTGGGTTGTGGGGGTGAAATGCACGCAAACACGGGGAGAATGTGCAAACTCCACACGGATAGTGACTCAGAGCCGGGATCGAACCTGGGACCTCGGTGCCGTGAGGTAGCAGTGCTAACCACTGCGCCACCATGTCGCCCCACTGTCTTTATAATTTTGAATGTGGATCATGAGTGTTGCATTATGGGCTGTGGGTTGAGGATAGCCAAACTCATTCTAATAAAAAGGTCCCTTACAATAGTCAAGAAGGGTTTTTCATGCCATCATTTGAAAAAATGAAATGAAATGAAAATCGCTTATTGTCACAATTAGGCTTCAAATGAAGTTACTGTGAAAAGCCCCTAGTTGCCACATTCCGGTGCCTGTTCGGGGGCAAGATCTAAATGTTAACACAGTGCTCAAGCAACTTTTGACTGTGATTTGGGATATTACAGGGAGGAATCTAATCAATAAAAAAGCATTAGAAATAATCAAGATAACATTTGTCCAACTCTTTAAAAAAAAAAATTCCAGTTAAGGGGATTTGTTTCTAGATTGTTGCAATGGATTTATAATTAAGCAGTGAAAATAGAAGCAGAATATATTTTATACGTTACAAGACAATTAAGGTCATAGTTCAAGTCCTTCGCTAGAGACTTGATCTCATATTGACAGTGCAGTACTGAGGGAATGCTACGCTGGAGGTGTCCTTTGGATCAAATGTTTAATCAAGGACTCGCCTGTCCTCTCAGGTTTCATATAAAAGATCAAACGACATCATTTGGAGAGCAGGCAGTTTTATCTGGTTTCTGGCCAATATTAATCCTTGCACTGACATCCCTGTCACTGATTGTGGGATCTCGCTGTGTGTGAATTGGCTTCTATTTCCTACATTTAACTGTGACTGTACTTAAAAAAAAAGTGCCTCATTGACTGTGAAGGGCGTTGGGACATTCTGAGGTAAACAGATCGACAACTTTCTCTTTCTTGGAATGTGCGGGAGTATGATTTCTTTCACCTGGAACAAACAAAACAAAATCCCTCCCATAACTAAACTTAATACTCTGGTTCAAAAATTGGCATACACAGCATTCAGAGCATGTTTCTGTGAGCAGTCATGTAAAACAGCAAGAACCCCAGTGAAATGTGAAAAGGATAAGTAATGATACAAAATCATGGGAACGTCCAGGTTCAACCCGAGATCAAAATGATTTTTATGCATTTGAAATATCCAGATGACATGTCCGATTTCACGATTGTGAAACTCAAATGCATTGAGTGTCCAAAGGAGATTCAACAGTTGCACATCAGTAAGGCAGCACAGTAGCATGGTGGTTAGCACAATTGCTTCACAGTCCCAGGTTCGATTCCCGGCTTGGGTCACTGTCTGTGCAGAGTCTGCACGTTCTCCCCGTGTGTGCGTGGGTTTCCTCCGGGTGCTCCGGTTTCCTCCCATAGTCCAAAGATGTGCAGGTTAGGTGGATTGGCCATGCTAAATTGCCCTTAGTGTCCAAAATTGCCCTTCGTGTTGGGTGGGGTTATTAGTTATGGGGATAGGGTGGAGGTGTGGTCTTGGGTAGGGTGCTCTTTCCAAGAGCCGGTGCAGACTCGATGGGCCGAATGCCCTCCTTCTGCACTGTAAATTCTATTCTATGAAACTAGTAAGCAATAAAAGAAACACTGCCTAATTAATCAAAAATATTTTATTACCAGAGAAACCCATACAATGCTCCAAATCTCTGTACAGTCAAAGAACACACTTGTGTAATCACTATTAGCACTGTTTATAGAGTCATTGCTGACAACACGTCTTCAGTGTTGGTGTGGGCTGTGGAGCATTCTGCAATCTGCTCCCAGCAGGGCGCTGCTTTAAGAAATAAAATCCAATTAGAAAAGCAATAAGGAGTTACAAAGCAGCAGAAAAACGTGAACTCTGCTGAAGGGCTAGAAGAAAAGTTTCTGCACTTAAATTTATGTTCCGATAACCTGAGTTGGTGATATTGCTACCTCCAGTAAGATCTGTAATTTATCACATGCCAAGATAATATTGTATCTTGGACTATTTTCCTCCCTGATGTGCTGCCAATTTACATGGAATGCATGGCAAGAATAAAATATTCACAGCCTCTTGTGTGGATCTGATGTCGCAACACAGTGCAACGTTGCTACCATTTTGTTTTGCATTTGTACACAGTCACAGAAGCTAAAGGTTCATATTTTGTTTGGCACTTGTGGAAGAACACTGTTTGGAATCAATATTTGAGTTTGCCTGCTTTAACCAATAGAGATGAACTAATTCTTTGAGAGGGCAAAATAAGCAGTTTATTTGGTAGGGTGGGCAAACAGTGATTGGGGAGGGGGCGGATGCACACTGTCAATACAAACATTTATTGTATAGGATTGTAGGTCATTGGGCGCGGTAGCACAGTAGTTAGCACTACTGCCTCACAGTGCCAGGGACCCGGATTCAATTCCGGCCTTGGGTCACTGTCTGTGCGGAGTTTGTACGTTCGCCCCGTGTCTGCGTGGGTTTCCTCCAGGTGCTCCAGTTTCCTCCCACAGTAATCAGATTTGCTGGTTAGGTGGATTGGCCATGCTAAATTGCCCCTTGACGTGCAGGTTAGGCTATGGGGCTGCGGGGGTAGGGTGGGGTGGCGGGGATTGTAAACTGGTAGTTCATTCAAAAGGCTCGGTGCAGACTTGATGGGCTGAATGGCCTCCTTCTGCACTGTAGGGATTCTATGATCGAGGTTACCTCGTGGCCCCGTAGGAAAAGACTGAAAGGCTGAAATGGAAGAAAAATAGTCTGAATATATAGTTTCAGAAAACAAGTTCCAATGGAGGATGATTTAGGATCATAAGAAGCAATAATCTTGCAGGTTGTTTACAAATGAAACCTTATTTCAACAGACTCTACAAACAGGACCATCAGACTAAAGTGCAAATAGCTTTCGATTAACAGTAAAGCAAGATTTGTGTTTCACCAAAAATAGTACATGTAAGCATAAAAATAATTCTGCTAGATACAAAATACATAATCAGTTCAATAAAAGCAGGAAATGTTATTCTCCGAACACAGAGAAGTGACAATTAATGTCCAAGAAAATTAAATACCAGACTTTAGGGGTCAGAATATCCATCAGCAAAGCAACTATAGAATTCACAAAAGCGTATAAATTGGGCTCAAGTACAAAATTAAACATCTATATGACCAACGCCACTTGTTTTGAAAGTTCCAAAACATTGGTTAAAAAGTCTTCTAGTGGCATTTAATTAGAGTAATTACTATGAACCAGAAGCCCGTTTATATCCAGATACCCAAAGCATCAATGGCAGGGGATTATCGCAAGATTTCCACATATCCGAAAATAGGATTTTTCCCACTTGCTGATTTTATGTTGGATGAAGAAAACAGATGCATTTTCTTTGCTTTGCAGTGATCCTAATGGAATCAGTCCTACTATCAGATCCCACATTAGATCTTAAATGCCATTAAATTTTACTTAAACACAGTGGGGGAGAAATCTGTCTGTGTAGCATCACTCCTAGTGGCTTTAAGAAAACTTGTACCAGTTGACAAGAGTGGCAGCATCATGGGCCAAGGCCTTCACAGCGTTCTTTTGGTCGTATCAATGAAGAATACTGCTTCGGCTGCCCCAGTTCTCTTCATTCACAAATATGGGGCAAAAGTGAAAAATTGAAACAAGTTCAGTAAGCTGGAATAAAGAAATACTGCAACTAGCGAATTTCTGAAATGAAAGAGAGTGGTGAATGTATTACGGCAACCATTTACCACTGTATTACATTACATTGTACTATGTTGATGCCCGTGTGGGCTCCACCTATGGACCATTGTATTACATTACATTGCATTGTATCATGTTGGTGTCCTTGTGGGCTCCGCCCCTGGCTCCACCCCCCCGGGGGAGGTATATAGATCTGCTGCCCCGCAGGCGGCTCTCAGTGCAGTGCAGTTGCAGGCAGGCACAGCTCTAGCTGATTATTCACCCCCTGTTAAAATATTGAAGTCCAGCGGGGGTAAAGTGGCTCACAGGTGGAGTCTGTCCGGCGCCTTGATCGTGCGCTGCGATCGCCTGAGCTCTGATTTCGCTGCGGGCACGGGTGTTGAACTCGTCACTGCAGGCACGGGTGTTGACTCTGGGATCATGTCTTCTGGAGCTTCATCCCTGTAGGTCGGCGATGGGTTGGGGGTATAGGATGGGGGGAGTAGACCATGCAGGGGCGGGGGCGCTGTTCGGTGTAGGGTGGGGGTGGGGGTGGGGGGGGGGGAGGTAGGTGATGGTCGTAGGAGAACCTGCGGGTTCAGGTCCCGGAGGGAGACTGTATCTTGTCGACCGTCGTGGTGCGCCACGTAGGCATACTGGGGGTTGGTGTGAAGGAGCTGGACCCTCTCGACCAGGGGGTCGGACTTATGGCCACTCACGTATTTTCGGAGGAGGGTGTCGTCAGCCAGGACGGAAGCGAGACCCCGGAGGTAGATTTCCTAAGGAAAACAAATAGTCGGTCATGAGGGGTGTCGATCATGGCTGTGCAAAGGAGTGACCTAATGGAGTGGAGCGTGTCGGGGAGGACCTCCTGCCAGCGGGAAACTGGGAGAGTCCTAGACCGTAGGGCCAGGAGGAGGCCTTCCATACCATCACGTTCTCCCTCTCCACCTGTCCGTTTCCCCGGGGTTGTAACTGGTAGTCCTGCTTGAGGCGATGCCATTACCGGACAGGTACTGACGCAGTTCGTCGCTCATAAACATGGAGCCTCGGTCACTGTGGACGTAAATGGGGAAACCGAACAAGGTGAAGATACTATGCAGGGCCCTAATGACAGTGGCCGCGGTCATGTCGGGGCATGGGATTGCAAAGGGGAAGCGACGTTGAGAAAATACATGTTGCGGTCGGTGGAGGGGAGGGCCCTTTGAAGTCAATGCTGAGGTGCTCAAAGGGTCGGGATGCCTTTACCAGGTGGGCCTTGTCTGGTCGATAGAAGTGCGGCTTGCACTCCGCGCAGACTTGGCAGTCCCTGGTCATGGCCCTGACCTCCTCGGTGGAGTAGGGCAGGTTGCGGGCCTTGATGTAGTGGATGAGCTGGGTGACCCCCCGATGGCAGAGGTCGTTGTGGATGGCCCGGAGTCGGTCACCTTGCGCGCTGGTGCATGTGCCGCGGAACAGGACATCTGGGGGTTCGTTGAGCTTCCCAGGACGATATACGATATCGTAATTATAGGTGGAGAGTTCGGTCCTCCACCTCAAGATTTTATCATTCTTGATCTTGCCCCGCTGTGTATTGTCGAACATGAAGGCTACCGACCTTTGGTCAGTGACGAGGGTGAACCTCCTACCAGCGAGGTAGTGCCTCCAATGCCGCACAGCTTCCACAATGGCTTGAGCTTCTTTTTCGACTGAGGAGTGTCGAATCTCGGAGGCATTGAGGGTAAGGGAGAAAAAGGCTACGGGCCTGCCAGCCTGGTTAAGGGTAGAGGTGAGGACGACCTCTGATGCGTCGCTCTCCACCTGGAAGAGGATGGACTCGACCACCGCGCGCATCACGGCTTTGGCATTATCTGCCTTGATGCGGCTGAAGGCCAGGCGGGCCTCAGTCGTCAGTGGGAAGATGGTGGCTTTGAACAGTGGGCGGGCTTTGTCCGCATAGTTTTAAAAAACATTTACAGTACCCAATTCATTTTTTCCTATTACGGGCCTATTTAGCGTGGCCAATTCACCTACATTGCACATCTTTGGGTTGTGGGGGCGAAACCCACGCAAACACGGGGAGAATGTGCAAACTCCACACGGGCAGTGACCAAGAGCCGGGATCGAACCTGGGACCTCGGCGCCATGAGGCAACAGGGCTAACCCACTGTGCCACCGTGCTGCCAGCACTACTGTCAAATAAAACAAGACATTTTGGAAAAGTAAAAAAACGAAAGCAAGATTACCCACGTCCCTGATTGAATGGTTTTTCTTTGTGATCATGATAAAGTGATGAAGATGGCGGCCAAGTAGGTGGCCCCCGTCGGTCGCATGTGTCGGGCGGCGATGAAGATGGCGGCCAAGACGGCTGCCCCTATGAGTCACACATGGTGGGCCGTGTGGGAGATGGCGGCCAAGATGGCGGCCCCCATGAGTCGCACGTGTTGGGTAGAGTCAAAGATGGCTGCCCCCACGGACAGCACGAGGCAGATGACGTGTCCGGAGGGGCGGTGCCGGCAGGCATGCAGCCACGTCGCGGGGTCTGCGGGCCAGTGAGTCTGAAAGTCGGGCCTGTGATTTAGAGATTTTGGATCTGGCCAGGCAAACTTTGGCAAAGTGTCCTTTCTTGCCGCAGTCGCTACAGGTCGCGGTCCGAGCCGGACAACGCAGCCTGGGATGCTGGTGCTGGCCGCAGAAATAGCAGGGCAGTGCTCCGGGTTGGGCGGGCAGCCACGCAGCACAGGCCTGGGGCACCCTCTGGTCGGGTGTCCACAAGGGGGTCGCGTGGTCGGAGGGGAAAGCGTTGAGGCTCTGAAAAGCTACTTCTAGGGAGGTGGATAGTTTTACCATCTCTTCTAGGTCGAGGGCGCCCTTTTCGAGCAGGCGCTGTCTGATGTAGTTGGACCGGACTCCAGCTACATAGGCATCCCGGACAGCGAGTTCCATGTGCTGTGAGGCCGTGAAGTCCTGGTAGTTGCAGTTTCGCACAAGTACTTTCACGTCGCGTAGGTATTCCTCCAGCGATTCCCCGGGGGCGTTGGCACCGGCCTCACGTATTGCCTTTTCAGGATCGCGACTGCGTGTACGTAGTCGCTTCCTCGATCTGCACGGAGGTTCTACGGCTCACCCGGGCGTGGAAGAGGCTCAGTTTCTGTTCCTCGGTGACGGAGGGTGAGGAGAAGGCGGCGAGGTAGGCCTCAAAACAGCGGAGCCAGTGCGAAAAAATCCCTTTGGCTTCAGCGGCCTGTGGGTCGAGTTCCAGTCGATCAGGTTTGAGGGCTGCTTCCATCGCGATGTTGTAGCTGATTAAATTAATGCGACCATCAATTCACACGAGACGGAGAGCTGAAGTGAACAGTGGTTTTAATCAGCTAGAACTGTGCCTGCCTGCGACTGCTCTGCACTGAAAGCCACCTGCAGGGCAGCAGATCTATATACCTCCCCTGAGGGGGCAGAGTCAGGGGCGGAGCCCACAAGGGCATCAACATAGTACAATGTAATGTAATCTAATACAGTGGTGAATGGTTGCCATAATACCTTCACCACAATGACAAGCTGAAGTACAGGGAGCATCGGTTAAGAGAAAGGGCCCCAACATGTTGGGAGCATGCCCTTCCGCAGAATGCATTTTTGAGTTAGTTTCCCACTCAACCCGCTCCTCTTCACAGATTGTTACAGATACAGGCAGCGAACTGGGGCTTTATTTCTCCCACCCACCTGTCCGTGAAACTGACTAGCGATTACTTTCACAGGTTTGCGCACAAGCCACCAACAAAGGAAGTGAAAAGGGGACCCATGATATCTTCCTTTGTGCATGTTGAAACAAAGCCTCGGCAATATTGGTTTCCTTTCGAGAGTCAACTCATGCCTTTTTTACATTGCCCGTTGCAAACTGACCATGACTTTAAATGCAAAAATGCTCCCATTTGCAAAGGGTTGTACTGCTACCATATAACTAGTGCAGCCTATTTTCGCAGCTGTTGCTGGCATGCCTGTTAAATAATAAATGGTGTCTTACCAGCTTCAGGGGAAACTGGTTTCTGGAATAAATGTAGCAAAGTGGGCACTGATTTCCTCCTCATTGGTTTGGGTCTTGTGATTATCTATGACTTGGGATTGTGGGATGGCTGGAAATTTAAGGAAATACCTTTGATAGAAGGGTATGGGGAGGAAGGGAGTGGGTGCGTATGTATATAGAGAAGGTGGCTCTGGTCGCAGGAACCCATGAATGGATCGAAGTTTGCAGTCCAAAAATTCTATGAATCAAACTTACTCCGATCCCCCCCCGCCTCTCGATATTTTCAGAGTAATAGATACAAGCAAACTGGATTGTCCCTCTTCCATCTGAATAAAACGAGCTGCTTTTGCCATGTGCGAGTGACACGGGACATTGTTTTCCAAATGTTCTAACCCTACTTACAAAATGTGACATTTATCTTTTTTTCTCTCAGGTTGTTTTTTTGCTGCAGTGTTCCAAGGAGAAGTGAACAAACCGAAAGCAAAGCTAAAGGTGCTTGTCTTTTGGGTTGCACGGCTGTCAATTTTTTTTTTCTCTTTTTCTATAAATTTAGTGTACCCGATTCATTTTTTCCAATTAAGGGGGCAATTTAGCGTGGTCGATCCACCTAGCCTGCACATCTTTGGGTTGTGGGGACGAAACCCACGACGAGGAGAATGTGCAAACTCCACACGGACAGTGACCCAGAGCCGGGATTCGAACCTGGGACCTCGATGCCGTGAGGCAACAGGGCTAACCCACTGCGCCACCGTGCTGCCAGCACTACTATCATAATAAAACAAGACATTTTGGAAAAGTAAAAAAACGAAAGCAAGATTGCCCACGTCCCTGATTTAATGGTTTTTTTTTGAGATCATGATAAAGTGAAAGACTATAAATAACAGTTAAAGCAAGTGACAATCTCTCTGAAGTTCTCAGATATATATTAATGTGCAAAGGTGCGTTACATCTGACATATAAATTTGAAGATGGTCCTGATCACAACGAAAATTGAAAGATCTTTTATTATTGAGCTTTAGATTTTGATCTGTTTTCGTGGTGGGAGGCAGATCGATATGTCGACAGAGCTTGTTTGATAAATAATGGAATCCATATTTTTAGCCATTTGGACAGGAAAACTACTGCACAGAACATTAATCATTATGCAAAAAGCTGATCCTATGGGTTGGGATAAATTTGCAGTTAGCATCTGGACTGTAATTTGCTTACAAATCTGTACAGGATTGCAGCTTTGTGGACTTTGATGTTAAGCGATTCCTCATCTTTACATACTTTGCTGCCTTTGTTTTCAGAATGGAGGTGCCATAAATGTTTTGCCCAGCTAAACTTAGAGCGTGCTGTGTGTTAAGAATTGATAACTCTAAATTTTTTAATTAACAAACAAACAACAGAAATATACCCATAACAAATATTTTGTACAAATATAAAGCTATTTTACTCCGGTCGGCTGAAGCAATCTTTAAGGTCAGGTCAGAGGTTTCCCAGGCGTGTATCAATATTTGCCGGTAATTCTCCCAAACAGAAATGTTTACCGTTCAGCCGACGTTTAGACATGTCAATTTGATTGCATGATTTTCTTTTGCGTCAGTCTCAATTCCATAATCTACATTCTTGTCAACACTTGTGTAAGATTTAAAAACAGATCCATTCAGTGGAATTCTTTATAAAAAGCAGAATTTTTTTTTAAAGCCCAAAGATTAAACACTGCAATATAGAGAATTGAGGTTGTGTAAAAAGGTACTTTTGGTTTAACTTAAAATTGAGAGGACTAAGTTCCCGATTAAAAGAGGGGACAAAGTAATTGGTGTATCAACAAGTTAAATGTTTGCACCCAAATGTCACACATATGCAATTTCTTGACCAAGATATCTAATTTTTCTTTGGCTATCAAGGTGTCTAACGTGAGTGACGCCAGTGATCACAAAACTAAGGTACTGAGAAATTCACAGAGGTAGAATTACTGTTAGTACTTATTTGTGGGATGTGGCCATTTATTGTTGTTCCCTAACCAACTACTGGAGTCACACATAAAGGAGACCAGGTAAGGATGACAAATTTCCTTCTCTAAAGGAAGTAAGGGGTAGTTACATGGTCACTATTATAGAGACCGGCTTTCAATCCCAGATTTTTAATTCACTGAATATAAATTTCACCAGCGTACCCTGAGCATTAATTAGCCTAAGCCTCTTGGTTACTTGTACAGTGACAATACCACTATCCCACCACCACCCTCTTATGCGTTCTCTCTCACAAATGGCACATCCCAATCCCAGGAACTTTGATAAATGCTGGCAAGAGTCAAGATTTGGAAATCCTCATTGATGTGTTATCGGGACCCGACTGTCATTTTCCCTCAGGCCTGAGCTGGTGGGTTACCTCGACTTTCCCGTCAGGCTAAGGAGAGCTGAGTACCATGGGAAGATAAACAAGACCAAAGCTCACACCAAAACCTCCCTATGCAAGGCCCCCGGGCCATACAGGGAAAGGCATGGTCTCTTTTTACCTCGGGACACCTTCCATGAACCCAATTTCCCCAGCCTATACACCTATCTTCACACCATCAAGCAACCCCATTTTCTGAGACCGTCAGCTGCATCTGTTCCAGACGGGTAATGGACTGAAGGTCAGTAAAAGAGGTGGGGGAATTAAAACAGCCTGGGTTTCACACACTGTGCCAGCCTACCTGAAACCCTTCCGGATTTAAAACCACCCCTTTCCCCAGCTTTTCAAGATGGTCTATTTTTAATAGCTTCTGCAAGCTACTACAACGGGAATGGTCTATTTGCCAGCTAATGTCTGTCACAATTCAGTTTCCAGGAGAAACAATCTGTGATTCATTTCTATCTGCTGCCAAGAGGTTCTCGGTAGATCAACCCAGTTGAAGGAAAGAAGAATTATGGATCTGATTACATTTTGGGACAATGATGAATTCTGACTGTCTGGAAAATTACTAGAGAACCAAAACACAACAACAGTTTTACTAAGAACGTTGCATTATTCAGTGTCTGGGTAACTGTGGTAAAACCAAGAGAACTGTGGAGCACAAAGGAAGATTTGACTGCATCTTAACTAACAATAACAAATTCTGTGCACATTTAAATTTATCAACAAAGCCATGAAGTTTATCAGGGGTTAGGGCACCAAGGTCACCAACACTATATGCAGCATCACAGCATGCCAAAAATAAGGTCAATTTTTCTAGACCCCAAATTAATCAACCACACCATCTTCGAATTCGCTAAAAATTTATATTCGTGCTAAATAGAACTAGTTTTAAGATATCCTGAATTATTCTATTCAGCACAAGAATATTTCAATAAATGGGGCGTAACAAAGAGGAAGAGATGGAAGACTGAGGACTACTCCATGTGAATAATGCAACATTCTTAGTAAAACGTTGTTTGGTTCTCTAATAATTTTCCAGACAGTCAGAATTCATCATTGTCCCAAAATGTAATCAGATCCATAATTCTTCTTTCATAGCACTCTGTCATAGTATGGATTGTTCTAGTTCCAGATGCACATCTTGGCACATTATAAGGAAGCGCAGAATAGAGACCACAGGGGAGGAAATGGAGCTTGTTATATTTTGTCCGCTTCTGAAAAATCTAAAGTGTGAGTGGAAAGCAATTTTGAAATGGGCAACGATGGTGAAATGAAGACCTGGAGATAGTACTTTCGGTGGCGGCCACGGTGTGAGTGGTCGCACACAGGGCAGCTCCTGCTTGAAGGTGCAGAAAAGAGCCTTTTTACCCAAAATCGGGTGTACCTTCGACGGAAAAGTGTAACTAAAGGTTGAAGGAGAAGATCCCCCGGGAGGGGCATGTCTGCTGGTTACAAACCCGGCAGAACGTGAAGGACCTGGGCAAGGAGATGGAAGAGATCTGTGGCGCAGCAGCCAGTGGAAAGATGGCGGAGGGGGAAGGGTCAGTGCAGTTAGAAAAGTTAGAAAGCCCCAGATGGAACAGTTGATGGCCTTCGTCAAGGAAGAGATCCGCAAGCAGAGAAAGGAGATGCAGGAGGATTGCTCGAAGACCATCAAAGGGGTTGTGGCACCCCTGAAAGGCTCGGTGGAGAGGGTGAAAAAATGTCTGGAGTCTCAGGGGTCGCAGATCCGAGAGATTGAGAGGGTGATCTCTGAACACAGCTATAGAGTGGTGGTACTGGAGGCAGAGGTGGGGCTCTAAGCAGACCTTTGAAAGATGCTGAGAGCAAAGGTGGAGGAGCAGGAAAACAGGTCGAGAAGGCAGAATATGCGAATAGTTGGCCTGCCTGAAGGAGTGAACGTTGCGTGTGCCACGAGGTACGTTTTGAAATTGCTGGCGGGGCTGGTGGTGGAGGGGGTGCTGGACAAAGCCCCTGAGGTGAACATAGCACACAGGTCTCTGAGGCAGAAGCCAACAGCTGGGGAGCCACCACAGGCAGTGATCGTGAGATTCCACAAGTTTGTGAAGAAAGAGAAGATCTTGCAGTGGGCCAGGGAGAAGTGGAACTGCGAATGGGCGGGGAACAAGGTCCGAATATACCAGGACGTTGGAGCTGAATTGACAAAACGACGTGCAGGATTCAACAGGGCCAAGGTAATGTTATATCGATGGCTGATGAGGTTTGGGGTGCTCTATCCGGCGAAACTATGGGTGACTTATGAAGACCAGGAATACTCTTTTGAGACCCCAGAAGCGGCCAATGGCTTTATCAATGAGCAGAAACTGGGAGAGAACTGAAGGATTTTGAGAGATGGAGGTGCTGCCACTCTGGAGAATCTGGGTAGAGTGGGGTTGGAGGGAGGGAGTTTTTTTTTCTTTCCCTCCGATGTGGAGGGTTTGTCTTACTTTTACTGTTGGGATGACAAAGGGTAGCAGAGGTTAAAAGTTTGTAAGAGGACAGCTGCCCCCCCCACGCCTCTCTCTCTCTCTCTCCCCCCCCCCCCCTCCCCCCCCCCCCCACCGGCCCCCCTCCCCCCACCCCCCACCCACCTGTGGCTGGTGTTTTTTCTTTCTCTTTCTCTTTGGGGGAGGTGACCTGTGGTTCAAGTTGGGTCTTGTTTGGGTGGGGGAGGGGGAGGTCCGCTTGGAGCCGGTTTAGCTCAGTGGGCTAGACAGCTGGTTTGTAATGCAGAACAAGGCCAACAGCGCCGGTTCAATTCTCGTACCGGCCTCCCTGAACTGGCGGCGGAATGTGGCGACTGGGGGCTTTTCACAGTAACTTCATACTTGTGACAATGAAAGATTATTATTATTCACAGAACAAAAAGGTGAGGGTGGGGGTGGGAAGGGTGGGTCGGTAGGAGGAGCCTTTGGGCGGGAGTTGCCACGCTGGCAGATAATGCTGGTGAACGGAAGTGAGGTGGGGCAGAAGGCCGCCGTAGGGCGGGTGGGAGAATGGAGGGTGATGCGACGTGGCAAGGTTGGAGAAGAAACATGGTAAGGGGCGGGGAAAGGGGCCATCTTGGATGGGCCAGGTACAGGGTGAAATTAACGGAGGTAGAGCTGAAAGGAGAGGATAGCGGACGGTAGAGGGGAATGGAGGCGTAAGCCCCCGGTAAGGCTGATAACACGGAACATGTGAGGGCTCAATGGACTGGTGAAGAGATCTTCTGTCTTTGTGCACTTCAGGAGTTTAAAAGCGGCGGTTGTCTTTCTGCAGGAGACGCACCTCCGCGTGAAGGACCAGGTTAGGCTGAGGAAGGGATCGATGGGTCAGGTTTTCCACTCGGGGTTTGATTCAAAGTTGCGGGTGGTGGCCATTTTGATGAGCAAGAAAACGGGGTTTATGAGCGCGAAGGAAGTGAGGGAACCAGGTGGGAGATATGTGATGGTGAGTAGGATATTGGAAGGGGCACCGGTGGTATTGCTGAATGTGTATGCACCGAATTGGGACAATGTAGGTTTTTTGAGGGGGTTGCTGGCAGCGATCCTGGACTTGGTCACGCATCAGTTGAATATGGGAAGAGATTTCAATGATTATGGGAGGGGATAGATCAAGCCCCAGGTCAATGGGTAGGATACGAATGGCAAAGGTGCTCGGTGGGTTCATGGAAAATATGGGAATGGTGCACCTGTGGCGCATCAAGAACCCGGGGGGGGGAGGGGGTATACCTTTTTACACCTGTTTATAAGGTGTATTCAAGAATCAACTTTTTATGGTAAGCCGGGAGGTTTTTGTTGGGGTGGAAGGGGTGGAGTACGCGTGCTTGGTAATCTCGGACCATGCGCCCCACTGGCTGGAGATTCGGTTAGATCGGGATGGGAGAAGAGGCCGGGATGGAGGCTCGATTCGGGGTCATTGGCAGATAGAGGGTTTTGCGATAAAGTGCGGGCTGTGATTAAAGATTATGTAGAATTGCACCAAAATGGGGAGATGTCGGCAACCATATTTTGGGAAGCACTAAAAGCAGTGGTCCGGGGGGAGATTTTCTCGTTCAAGGTAAATGTGGATAGGGATAGGAGGGAGGAATATGAACGGTTAATGAATGAGATAGTTGAGTTAGATAGGGAGTACGCGAGCGCGCCTGCTACGGGATTGGCGAGGAGGAAATTGTTGCAGGGGCAATTCGATAGGTTGACGACGGGGAGGGCGGTAGCTGCTTAAGGCAAGGGAGGTGCAGTATGAATACGGGGAGAATGCGAGTTGAATGTTAGCGCATCAGCTACGGAGGCAGGCCGCGTCCAGGGAAACATTGAAGTTATGGACTGGGGCTGGAGATGTGATGTCGGAGCTGGTGAAGATAAATGAGGCGTTTATGGATTATTATAAGGAGCTGTGCAGGGTGGGGGGGGGGGGGGGGGGTGATGAAGAGTGGGGCATGGGATGGCTTTTACAGTTGAAGGAAGAGAAGAGGCAGGCGCTAGAGGGGGTGTTGGGGCTGGGGGAAGTATTGGATGGTATAAGGGATATGAAGTCGGGGAAGGCCCTGAGGCCCAATGGTTACCCGGCGGAATTCTATAAGGGGTTTGCGACGGACCTGGCACCACATATCTTGGTGGCGTTTAATGAGGCGTTGGAGAAGGGGGAGCTGCTTTCTAGTAACATAAGGAGGCTGTTAAACGTAATCATGATCCTGTCGAGGGCCCAGGTACCAGAGGTAGTGGTCTCCATGGATGCGGAGAAGGCATTTGACTGGGTGGAGTGGTGGTAGCTGTTTGAGGTCCTGGGAAGGTTTGGGTTTGGACCGGAGTTTGTGGCATGGGTGCACCTGTTATGCGTGGCGCCGATGGCGAATGTATGTACCAATGATATGGGCTTATGAAAATTTGAACTACACAGGGGAACAAGGCAGAGGTGCCCACTGTTGCCATTGTTTTTTACCTCTGGCAATGGCACTTAGGGAGTCGATAGAGTGACGAGGGATTACGAGGGGATGAAGGGAGTATCAGGTGTCACTATATGTGGACGACATTTTATTGCATGTTTCGGACCCACTGGAGAGCATGAAGAGGATTCATGGGCCTGTTGGGGAAGTTTGGGGCGTTCTCAGGATATAAGCTAAATGGGGCAGCATGGTGGCACAGTGGGTTAGCCCTGCTGCCTCACGGCGCTGAGGTCCCAGGTTCGATCCCGGCCCTGGGTCACTGTCCGTGTGGAGTTTGCACATTCTCCCCGTGTTTGCGTGGGTTTCGCCCCCACATCCCAAAGATGTGCAGGGTAGGTAGACTGGCCACACTAAATTGCCCCTTAATTGGAAAAAATGAATTGGGTACTCTAAATTTGTAAATAAAAAAGGAAATAAGCTAAATGTAGGGAAAAGTGAAGTGTTCCCGGTGCTGACAAGGATAGTGGGGGAGAAGGTTGAGCCGGACCCTTTGGTGGCAATATTTGCAATATCGGAGAAGCCAGAACTGATGGAGGGGAGGAAGGCCGATGTGGCCTTTGCCTCTCTGATTGCCCGGCGAAGAATTCAGTTGGGAGTGGCGGTCAGCAACGCTGCTGGGGGTGGCAGCCTGGCCGGGGGACGTATATGACTTTCCTCGGCTGGAAAAGATCAAATACAAATTAAGGGGTTCAGCAGAGTGCTTTGAGGCAAGGTGGAGGATGTTCGTGGCTGTTTCGCAGGGGTTGGGAGGCGAAAAAGGGAAACATTTCTACAAAGTTGTGTGTTGGGGAGTTTGCTCAACGAATTGTTTATGTTTCGTAATCTTTTATATAAGTTTGGAATAAAATACATTTTTTAAAAACCCTCGAGATTGCAATGATGCACTCAAACTGTGGCACGCAAACCAAATACATAATCTGAGAGGTACGGGGGGAGAAATTACCTCAAGGTGCATTTTATTTATTAATTATTTTATTTGTTGCATTTTTATAGCAGGCTACTCAAAGTTTTAAACTCTGTGGGAAGCATTACATAAGCACCTAATTTATTTCTCGGTGTACCAATGAGAACACAGGTACGGAGAGACGATGACAAATAGCACCCTCACCTCCAATCACCAAACACTGCAGAGTGGTTTATGTTGCTCGGCAACTGTATGATCTGATTGAACTCAGAACAGGTTTCTTTCCAGTTGTACATATTGCACCAAGACTATATATTCAGGACATGAGAGAATATGGACAGGTACTAAAGATCGGTAATATTAAGAGTGTCAATGATGTGAAGCGAAGCAGTGAAATGAGTCTTGCCAGGCTGCAAGCTCCCGGCCTGTGAGGTGGAACGTTGACATCAAGCGCAAAACAGGATCTATATCAACGAGACAAAAATGCGACAAAAACTGCACCGAAATGTGATTGACTTGGACTTGAGCTGCTGAATGGCCTCAGCTTCATGTGTTATGCGTTGAATAACAGCCTGAAACCACATCTTCCACTTGGACACAAAACATGAGTAACAAGGAGAAACTGCCATTTCTTTTTTTTTTAAATGGAGTCCATCACAGAAAATGTCAAGCAAGTCGGTTTTGTGCTCTGCTGCTGATGACAAGGCTCTCACACTTAGTGAATTATAGAATTGCAAAGCCAGGAAAAGCTTCCAACACAGCAGAGGAGTTAATTCTACCCGTGACTGTATACACGGCTGCCTTTGGAGAGAAAGCCCCAAATTTAATTCAGTTATTGCCATTATCAAACCGTGTCACATCAAATGAAGGATTATCGTCAATGATGTCTTCGGTCAATTAGTGAACCAGTGTCATTAGCAACTGTGACAAATGCAGGATTTTAGATATATTGGATTGTAAACATTTGGCAATTGAAGGGTTAACAGCCAGGGTTAGAGGGCGTAATGCTCTGATAATGGGGCTATGTCCCCATGCCCGTGGGAAAACGGGCGCGAATCACTCTGGACTTTCCTGGAGAAAGTCCAGAGTGATTCTCCAGTTTGCAGGGGGCTAGCAGGGTACCGAAGTGCTCCTCGCAGCTCCGGCTGCCGATACTGGGCCCTGCACATCCGGCCGCGGGTCGGTGCGGCCGCCTATGGCGGCGGCCCCGTGCAACATGGCGGACCCACACCGCGAGCTGGCCCCGACAAGAAAGGCCCCCCTGAGATCGCCCGCGCCCGCCGATAGGTGGCCCCCGATTGCGAGCTTGGCCGTCCTGGAGGCTCCCCCGGTGATGATCCCCCCCCCGCCCGGGTGGAACCATCTGTGAACCACGGCGGCGGTAACTCGGCCAGTTGTTGGCGGAGAGTCACCATGGGGGCCTCTTTCAATGGCCCCCGACCAGCGGTGAGTCGACCGTGCGCGCGCAATTGCCGGAGAACCGTGGGAGCGGCGTCGGATCAGATCGCGTGTCTGACGCCCATTCTCCGCCCCCGCGCCGAGCGTGATTGCTGTGCAGAGAATCCCAGCCAGAGTGTGTTTGACTGCAGTAGTCACGTTTTAAAAATAATCTTGTTTAGCAAGACCAAAAAGCTTTTAGGAACCCGAGTTGAAATTGACCAGAGTAATGGGTTTTCAGTCTGGGCTAATGCACTGTTGTTTAACTGGGGGGGGGGGGGGTCCCTGGGGGTTAATGTGTTTTCAGCTTGGTGAGTTAATTTATTTTCAGCCTGGGGAGATGATGTCATTGTTGGGTGGAGCTAAGGTATTCAGACGTTTTCAGGAAGTTTTTGAGTTAAGTTGTATCTGGTTACCCTTTTAGACCACGTTAAAGTCTTTTGTCCTCACAGTAGGTTAGTTTAAAAAAAAAGGGTAATAGTATTTAAAGCTGGGCAGACTTGTCTGAGGAGAAGGGGGAGGCTGAAACAGACCAGTAGAAACAGCTTTTTGAAGATAGCCAGCCGGAGTCTGCAGCGGTTCTAACAGGAGCCAGATCTGTTCTGGAAAGCAAGTATGATTCTTGTAATTGGGATGTGGGATGGATTGAGAGCTGTATGTGCTTCCTTTCTTGTTGTTTTATTGGGAATAGAGGTTAAGGGTATTGTATTTACTGTATTGAGTAGTACTGTTAGAGGGATAATTGTGAGCTATCTTTGGGTGTGATGTTAAAGAGTTTAATATTGCGTTAATAAAGTTTTGTTTTAAAATACCAAATTCCTATTTCTTTGTGCAATCACTTCGAGAGTGAAGTATTCTTTCCGCACAGTTTATAAAATAGGGTTTTGGTCCAGTATCCTAGCCACTGTTGGGGTCTGGTCTGGGATTGTAACACAACCAATACTTTGCTCTGGAGTTGGGCAGACTCAGCTCAAGTTTTGGTGTACGTGCAGTAGATGCAAAACTGGAGAACATTTTGTATTGTCAGTTGCTGCCTACCTGAACAACAGCTTTCAGTTGCTTGACAGCTTCTTAAATTAACATGCTAACACAAGGCACGAAGTTGAACAAAAAATAGACATCACCAGTGGTTGAGGTGGGTGCTGGAGAGAAGCCAGAAGCAGCAGACAGTGAGACTGGATAATATTCATTGTTTAATGCAGCTCTGGGGCAGATTTCAGTCTTGTAAACCCTCCCCCACCGGGTTTACCAACACACATCCTCTAATGACCTCTCCACCTGACAGCACACAATGCCTGGGTGTTTCACACAGCGAGTGGGTTAGTGTCTGGAATGCACTGCCTGAGAGTGTGGTGGAGGCCAGTTCAATTGAGGTATTCAAAAGGGAATGAGATGATTGTTTGAAAATAGGTCTGCAGGGTTGGATTGGATTGGATTGGATTTGTTTATTGTCACGTGTACCGAGGTACAGTGAAAAGTATTTTTCTGCGAGCAGCTCAACAGATCATTAAGTACATGAGAAGAAAAGGGAATAAAAGAAAATACATAATAGGGCAACACAATTATACAATGTAACTACAAAAGCACTGGCATCGGATGAAGCATACAGGGTGTCGTGTTCATGAAATCAGTCCATAAGAGGGTCATTTAGGAGTCTGGTGACAGTGGGGAAGAAGCTGTTTTTGAGTCTGTTTGTGCGTGTTCTCAGACTTCTGTATCTCCTGCCCGATGGAAGAAGTTGGAAGAGTGAGTAAGCCGGGTGGGAGGGATCTTTGATTATACTGCCCGCTTTCCCCAGGCAGCGGGAGGTGTAGATGGAGTCAATGGATGGGAGGCAGGTTCGTGTGATGGACTGGGCGGTGTTCACGACTCTCTGAAGTTTCTTGCGGTCCTGGGCCGAGCAGTTGCCATACCAGGCTGTGATGCAGCCCGATCGGATGCTTTCTATGGCGCATCTGTAAAAGTTAGTGAGAGTGAATGTGGACATGCCGAATTTCCTTGGTTTCCTGAGGAAGTATAGGCGCTGTTGTGCTTTCTTGGTGGTAGCGTCGACATGGGTGGACCAGGACAGATTTTTGGAGATGTGCACCCCTAGGAATTTGAAACTGTTAACCATCTCCACCTCGGCCCCGTTGATGCTGACAGGGGTGTATACAGTACTTTGCTTCCTGAAGTCAATTACCAGCTCTTTAGTTGGCATTGAGGGAGAGATTGTTGTCGCTACACCACTCCACTAGGTTCTCTATCTCCCTCCTGTATTCGGACTCATCGTTATTCGAGATCCGGCCCACTATGGTCGTATCGTCAGTAAACTTGTAGATGGAGTTGGAATCAAATTTTGCCACGCAGTCGTGTGTGTACAGGGAGTAGAGTAGGGGGCTAAGTACGCAGCCTTGCCCGGCGCCGGTATTGAGGACTATTGTGGAGGAGGTGTTGTTGTTCATTCTTACCGATTGTGGTCTGTTGGTCAGAAAATCGAGGATCCAGTTGCAGAATGGGGAGCCAAGTCCTAGGTTTTGGAGCTTTGATATGAGCTTGGCTGGGATTATGGTGTTGAAGGCGGAGCTGTAGTCAATAAATAGGAGTCTAATGTAGGAGTCCTTGTTTTCGAGATGTTCTAGTAGGGCCAGGGAAATGGTGTCTGATGTGGACCGGTTGCAGCGGTATGCGAATTGCAGTGGATCAAGGCGTTCTGGGAGTATGGAGGTGATGCGCTTCATGATCAACCTCTCGAAGCACTTCATTACGACTGAAGTCAGGGCCACTGGTCGGTAGTCATTGAGGCACGTTGCCTGGTTCTTCTTCGGTACCGGTATGATGGTGGTCTTCTTGAAGCAGGTGGGGACCTCGGAGTGGAGTAGGGACAGGTTAAAGATGTCCGTGAATACCTCTGCCAGCTGGTCCGCGCAGGCTCTGAGTGTACGACCAGGGATCCCGTCTGGGTCCGTCGCCTTCTGAGGGTTCACTTTCAGGAAGGCCAATCTGACTTCGGAAGCTGTGATGGTGGGTATGGGTGAATTATGGGCTGCTGGGGCACTCGCCAGCGGATTGTTGGTTACCTGCTCGAACCGAGCATAGAATGCACTGAGTTCATCGGGGAGGGGTGCGCTGCTGCCAGAGATACTGTTCGGCTTCGCTTTGTAGCCCGTTATGTTGTTTAGTCCTTGCCACAACCGCCGAGAGTCTGTCTGTGACTCTAGCTTGGTTTGATATTCTCTCTTGGCATTCCGGATGGCTTTGCGGAGGTCGTACCTGGATTTCTTGTATAGGTCAGGGTTGTCTGCCTTGAACGCCTCAGATCTGTCCTTCAGTAGGGAGTCAATCTCGCGATTGAGCATGGTTTCCGGTTAGGGAACGCACGTACTGCTTTCTTTGGCACGCAGTCGTCCACACATTTGCTGATGAAGTCTGTGACGGTGGTGGCATACTCATTTAAGTTGGTACCTGAGTTCTTAAATATGGACCAGTCCACTGTCTCTAAGCAGTCACGTAAGAGCTCTTCTGTCTCCTCGGACCAGCACTGCACAACCTTCTTAGCTGGATTCTCCCGCTTGAGTTTCTGCTTGTATGCCGGGAGAAGGAGCACCGTCTTATGGTCTGATTTCCCAAAGTGCGGTCGGGGGATGGAACGGTAGGCGCCCTTGATTTTTGAGTAGCAGTGGTCAAGAGTGTTGTCGCCCCTGGTGGGACAGGAGATGTGCTGGTGGAATTTTGGCAGTACACTCTTGAGGTTGGCCTTGTTGAAGTCTCCGGCCACGAAGAACAAGGCCTCCGGGTGTTCTGTTTCGTAGTTGTTTATTACTGTGTATAGTTCGTCCAGCGCCTTCCTCACTACTGCCTGGGGTGGGATGTAGACCTCTGTGATAATGGCTGAAGTGAACTCACGTGGAAGATAATATGGGCGGCACTTCACGGTCAGGTATTCCAGGTCCGGGAGCAGTAGGTCGCCAGAGTCGCCACATCCAAGCACCAGGAGGAGTTGATGAGGAGGCAAATCCCTCCACCCTTCGCTTTGCCTGATGACGCCGTGCGGTCCGCCCGGTGAATTGAGAAGCCTTCAGGTTGTATGGCACAGTCCGGTGAGGCGGGGGTGAGCCATGTCTCTGTGAAACAGAGCACACAGCAGTCTCTTACTTCCCTCTGAGAGGCAAGTCTGGCGTTAAGTTCATCCAGCTTGTTTTCGATCGCTTGGACTTTTGCCAGGAGTATGCTGGGGAGAGGGGTCTTGAAACCACGTTGCTTCAGTCTAACCTGCAGACCACCGCGTTTCCCTCGCTTCCTCTCTCAGGTTACAGGGAGAAGGCAGAAGAATAGCACAAGGTGAATTGCTCATTTGGAGAGCCGATGCAGCCATGATGGGTGAATGGCCTCCTTGCGCACTGAAACCACTGTGTGTGATGCTGTTGAACTATCCACGTCTACACTGAAATGCGCTGAGAAGTTCACTTATAAATGCAATATCTTATTCAAACATCAGTAACCTAATTAAAAACTCAAACGGCATTGAGCCATGAAAGCAAACATCCTGCCCTATATAATCAGCATCTGAACAGAGAGGCAATGGCCGCAATTCTCCGGCCGTTCGCTGGCGGCAGGATTCTCTGGTCCCGCCAGCAGCACACTCCCTCCCGCCCTTTCCCGGCGATGTGGGGTGGCTTCAATGGGAAATCACATTCACTGCGGCGGGAGCAGAGAATCCCGCCGCCAGCGGGCTGCCTTCCACTGCTGAGTAACACGTGGCTAGGAGGCTGGAGAATCCCACCCAAAATGTGTTCCAGGCTTAGCTCAGTGGCAGCACTCTTTCCTCTGACTAAATGGCTGTGGGTTGAAGTCCCACCTCAGAGACTTGAGCGCTCAATCTAGGCTGACATTTCAGCACAGTACTGAGGAAGGGCCTCACTGTTAGGGAGTGTCAATTTCTCAAATGAGATTTTAAACCGATTTTAAACTCTGTCTGCTCTCTGTCGGCGAAAAAGATCCTATAGTACGTGTCCGAAGAAGAGGAGGAATGTTTTCCAAGATTCTGGTCAATATTTATCCCTCAAGTGACATAATTAAAGCAGATTATCTGGTCACCATCACATTTTTGTCTGTGGAACCCTGCTGTGCACAATTTGGTTGTTATGTTTCCAACATTACAACAAAGATTAGTTCATTGTGAGTAAAGCAATTTGGGATGTCTCGAGATTGTGAAAGATGCTATATAATTGCAAGTTCTTTCCTTCTTCTTTGCCTCAGATACTCCTACTTTATAAATATATATATATTGCAGCTTTCAGTCTTTTCTCTTGTTGCACACAATTATTGTGCCCCTTCACCCCACCCCACGGCATTCTGCAAAAGCAGGAAATAATAATAATAGCCAATATGTTCTAACAATCTGGGCTTCATGTATATGGAGAAGATGGAAAATTAACAGGTTCAACTCAATTCAGTGGGGAAACTCAGATATTCACTGCTGCTTAATTATTGCCATTCAACACCTTCATCGCAACTCTAATCAGGTTTGTCACACTTTTGAAGATACCACTTTAACTGGCATGATAATTAGGGTCAAAGAGCCAAACATGTTCCACATAAGGTAGGGTCTAATGAAATACGCACATCACAGACTTATTTATGTCATACTTTTACCTTGGGAAATGTTGAAATTAGTATTTCTAATTTGAATTAGAACACTTTCTAAAGCATTGCATGCTTGTCTATTTTTGCACCCTTGAGCGATGCAGTTTCAAGGTATCATAAACTGTAGCCAAGGTTTGGTTCAGTAACTGCCTAGTAATGAAGATTTGACTTTGAAATTCCACTCTACGAAGGACCACAATGTAGAGCAAGAAATGCACAGATTTCTTCATCACCGACGTACAGAATTTAAATGTTTCCCACAGGGACGGGGAAGGTGCTATTCTTCTCAGAAACCTTTCATTCTGAACTTCTCTGTTGTCGTCTATTTAAATTTAGGCCAAAATAAAACAAAAGTAATCTCTGCACAACTTTCTCAGGGTTATACCGCCTATCATAATTCAATGTTTTTTTTAAACTAAGATTTGCCTGTCATGACAGCACTGTGGGTGTACCTATTCCACAAGGAATGCAGTCAATCACGGAAACTGTTCACCACCACCTTCTCAAGGACAATAAGGGATGGGTAATACCGTGCCAGGGATGCCCACATCCCAGAAGAAAAATCAAATTAAAATGCAACTAAGTCCTGTTTTATTAATGAAATTGAACTGAATATTTGCAGCCTGGTTTGATCCCTGCCATTGTCACATTGTTGTTTCTTAGACCGTAAAACTCTCTGGTCGATCAATGAAATGAAAATCGCTTATTGTCATAAGTAGGCTTCAATTAAGTTACTGTGAAAAGCCCCTAGCCGCCACATTCTGGCGCCTGTTTGGGGAGGCTGTTACGGGAATTGAACCGTGCTGCTGGCCTGCCTTGGTCTGCTTTAAAAGCCAGCAATTTAGCCCAGTGTGCTAAAATGCACAGGTGCCCAGGAGTAACTAAGTAGGAAGCAAATTTCATTGAAAACTTCAAATAGCGTTATGAACCTTGAAAGCTATCTCTTATGCTTTTAAAGCCTCCTCAGTCTCTGGGATGTGCGCTATTTCTGTGGTGTAGTATGGCTCTTTTCCCTCACCATCGATTTATATACTTAGAAGATACTTTAATGCAAAAGGAATTTGTTTCACTTTCTGATTGTGCTTAGTGCTAGTCATTTTATTGCTAGCTCTATAAATAAAAATAAACCTCTGAATAATAATTCACAGCAAATAAATTGAAGTATTTAACTGACTATTACTAATGTTGCACTCCACATTAAATCTGGCAAGGAGATTCCAGGGCAAGAGGGATTATAGTATGGTTAAATGGAGCTAGAGAGAGAATTTGGCAAAATTTTAAAAATATTAACGATATTGACAGGATTTGATAACAATAAGACAAACAAAATCAAGTAAAAATATTCAAGAAGCCATTAAAAGAATTAAATGTGGAATTGCTGAGATTAATAAACAGGAAAGGATTTTACAAAGATATGCACTGTAAATAAATGATGAAAGCCTAGGTCCTGTGCCACCATCTCTTTTGTTATTTAATCTCTCCTGCCCTCCACCCTATCACACATCTTTCCTTTTGTTCTTTTTCCACCCTCCCCTCATTTCACCTGCTGAAAACCTATTACATTTCCAACATTTCCCAGTTTTGGTGAAAGGTTACTGGCCTGAAAAGTTAACTCTGCTTCTTTCTCCACTGCTAAACCTGCTGAGTATTTCTAACGTTTTCGGTTTCCATTTAACAAAGCTAGACTTTCGGAAACAGACTTTGAGGTTACTTCATGGAAGGAGATTGATTGAGACAGTTGATTCAGGCCAACTGTTCACCAGGACAAGAGTTGCAGTACCAAGGACACAAATGGATTAGAACTAATATGGGAAAACTAATAAATCTTTCTCATAAAATGGGTAACAGACAGTGGGATAGGTTACCAGCGAAAAATATTGAAGCTAACAGCATATATAACCTCACGAGGCAATTAGATGTGTTCATGGGAAGAAAGGCGATTGAAGAATGCGATGAAATGCGGGTGGATGAAATAGATTGATTAAAAAGGAGGGGATATGGTAGAGCTCATGCCCGTTTCATGCTTCTGTAAGCTTGACCACCAATGCTCAGTCGGAAATAGAACCCTTATACTTATCTGACAAAGGAATGTAGATTCGAGAGTCAGAAAGATTGGATTCTAGCCCTGTATTGGAGAAATGTATGTAAACAGACAAGCAACAATTGGCTTGTCACTTATAACACAGAGAACCTGCTTGGTATTGAAGGGCCAAGGAAACAGGCGACATCTGGTGGCAACCTAGGCAATCCTACATCTTGAACATAATATGAACCACAGATTGGGCTTGTAGAAGAAAATATAGCTGGAGAAGGAGCTTTCCTTTGCAAACACTTGCACTCTCTTAAATATCCAGGTCGAGGTGTTTTTTCCTGGGCGTTAAGTGACACAAAAATAAGTACAATACCATGCAAAATGAAAACGTCAAATCATTGCATTTGAAAATAAATAAAGCATTTTATGCACACTTCAATCAGTTATACCGTTGGCAGAATGCATGGTAACCCTTAACCCCACCCCCACATCATCATCCTGCCCACCACAGTTTTTGGTACTTTGTACATAACATCTAAATAATCACGTGGGTTATTTAGAAAAATGCTCGGTCGAAAATACTTTATTGCTAACTATGACAATTTCAAATTAATTACTATTATCATTTATGAAATAGGTGCTTTCCAAGAAGGGGTTCTGAGGCTGGTTTAGAATAAGATATTATTTCACTGCACCCATCTAACAGATACAGTGAAACTACCATTAGAAAACCTCAGCTTTTCAAAAATGGTAGACTTTGATTTGATTATTTTCATCCAATCCAAGCTGGATTAAACCTTGCGTGGAGGGAGTCCTGCTTGTTCTCGTGAAGAGAGGACTGAAGATGTACATAAAGGAAAAGTAACAATGTTTTGATAGCTGCATGAGATTTTGCAGTAGACATTGTTTATTAGATGGCAGGAATAGGCATCGAAACATAGAAAATAGGACCAATAGACCATTCGGCCCTTTGAGTCTGCCGGGCCATTCAATATGATCATGACCGATCCTCTATCTCAACACCATCCTCCCGCTTTCCCCATACCCCGTGACACCTTCAGAATCTATTTATTTCTTAAATATGTCCAATGACTTGGCCTCCACAGCCTTTTGTGGCAGAGATCTCCAAAGGTTCACCACCTTCTCAGTGAAGATGTTTCTCCTTATCTCAGTCCTAAATGGTCTACCTCGTATCCGGAGAGTGTGACCCCCTTGTTCCAGACCCTCCAGCCAGAGGAAACAACAACCTTGCATCCAGTCTGTCCAGCCCTACCAGAATTTTATAAATCCCCTATCATTCTTCTAAATTCCAGTGAATACAGGCCAGTCAATCCACTCTTGCCATCCCAGGAATCAGTCTGGTGAGCCTTCGCTGCACTCCCCCTTTCTTAGGTAAGCAAGCCAAAACTGCACATAATGCCCCAGGTATGGTCTCACCAAGGCCTTGTACAGCTGTAGCAAGACATCCTTGCTCCTTTACTCAAGTCCTGTTGCCATGAAGGCCAACATGCCATTTGCCTTCCTAACTGCTTGCTGTATCTGCAAGCTTGCTTTCAGTGACTGGCGTATGCCGATATTTCCCAATCTACCAACTTTTAAATAATACTCTGCCATTCTGTTTGTGTCACCAGCAAACTTGGGAATATTACATTTGGTTCCCTCATCCAAATCATTGCTGTGTATTGTAGTAGCTGGGGCCCAAGCACTGATCCTTGCGGGACCCCACTAGTTGCCGCCAGCTCAAAAAAGAGCCACCTATTCCTACTCTCTGTTTCCTGTCTGCTAACCAATTCTCAATCCAAGTCAATCTATTACCCCCAATCCCATGTGTTTTAATTTTGCACACTAACCTCTTTTGTGGGACTTTATCAAAGGTTTTCTGAAAATCCAAATACGCCACCATCCACTGGCTCACCCTTATCTATTCTACTAGTTACGTCCTCAATAAACTCCAGCAGGTTTGTCAAACATGATTTCCTTTTAATACACCCAAGTTGATTTTGTCTTATCCCATAAATATTTTCGAAGTGTCCTTTTATTGCATCCTTTATAATAGACTCTAGCATTTTCTCTACTACTGATGTTTAGCTAACTGGTCTGTAATTCCCTGTTTTCTCCCTGCTTTTTTAAATAGTGGGGTTACACTTGCCACCCTCCAATCTGCCAGGACTGTTTCAATTCTGGAAGATGACAACCCATCCATCCAACACATCCGTGGCCACCTCCTTTAGTATCCTGGGATGCAGATTGTCAGGCTCTTGGGATTTATGAGCTTTCAGTTTCATTAACCTCTCTGGCACTATTTTCTTTTAAGCAATATTAATTTCCTTCAATTCCTCCTTCTCAATAGACCCTTGGTTCCTTAGCATTTCTGGAAATTTATTTGTGTCTTCCTCCATGAAGACAGACCTAAAGTAGTTGTGAATTGCTCTGCCATGTCCTAGTTCTCTATTATAAATTCTCATGTTTTGGACTGTCTTCCATGAATCCTTTTGTTTTTAAATACAGATGGAAGCTTTTACATTCTGCTTTTATGTTCAATGCAAGTTTACTCTCATACTCCAATTTACTATCTTAATCAATCTCTTGGTCCTCCTTTGCTGAATTCTGACCAATCCTCAGGCTTGCTACTTTTTCCAGCAACTTTCTATGACTCCTCATTGTATCGAACACTATCCTTATTTTATTTTGTAAGCCATGGTTGGGTCGCTTTTCTTTTTGGGCATGATCCAACGGCCACGCTGTGCCAGAAAAGCAGCTCGCCGCGTGCGGGGCAGCATGGGAGTTGAAAGCCGGGAGACCCCGCTCCCGGGACCAACCCGGCTCGCAACGTCTCGCGAGGCCCAAAGCGATTTTGCGAGGTCTTGCAATGTGGGTCCCATCCACAATGTGGGTTCCGTCCACAACGGGTGGGATCACTTTTTGGAAAATCTGAATATTACAGCGAGGCAGTACACCTCACTCTAACGTGGAGATTCGCGGGGTACCTGGGGCTTTGGGATTCAACCTCTTCGCTTCAGAGACCTCGAGCGCCGTTTGATACTGGTCCCCACAAACGGGGAACAGATGGAGCGGCAGTCCTGGGCGTCTCTCAGGGGATTGGAGGTCCCAGCTGTATTCCCTTTGGGCACGGTGGTGCCCTGGCACTGCTGGTGCCTCCTGGGTACCGCCACCGGGGTGCCAGCCTGGCACTGCCAACTGGCATGGGCACTGCCAAGGTGCCAAGCTAGCATTATTTGCGTATGTGCAATTGGGCCGTGGTTACCCGCCGTGTGTTTTGGGGAGGTGCGGCGGGGGGCCGGGGATCTTCCCTAGGTGAGTTCGGGCTGGGGGAGTGGGGGTTACAAAGAGGCGTCTTTTCGCATCAGCCATCTGCTGGTGAAAGATAGGAAACCATTCACCGATGACAAATTTATCAAGGAGACGATGAAGGTCGCTGCCGATACTTAGTTCAAAGACTTGAAAAACAAAAATGGAATTATGACAGCCATCAAGAGCATGCTGCTTTAACAGTAGTCGATCGCAATCGACAAGTCGACCCCAGGGTCTCGAACAATCGATTATCGTTGCCTACCGAACCACGCCAAATTGAGTGAGACTTGGGATTTCGCGTAAGGACAAGTAAATAAGCTTATTGCCTACTAAACCGCACCAAATTGCATGAGACTCAATTTGGATTCTTCGCAGACCCGCAAATCACGTTTGGCGTGGGGGCGGGGAATCAAAGTTCCAGATGGAATCAGACCTGGCGCCGCTCCGACCATTTTCACCAGGAATGGGAAAACAAATTTAGTTTTTAAGAATGCCAAAGGCAAGACCATTTGTCAACAGACTAGCCTTGGGTAAAAGTGGCAATTTGGAATGGCATCACAAGACAACGTGTGCAAACCTTCAAGAAAATGTCCTTTTAAACTGCGCAATTCGGACAAAGAGTGTTGGGGAGTTAAAGGAATTTTGAAAGCTCAAATTTTTTTTTTCAAAGAAAGCACTCTTTTCAAAATCTGCAGCTAAAGGCGAGGTTGACAAAGAGGTGTCTTTTCACATTAGCTGTCTGCTGGCAAAAGATAAGAAACCATTCACCGATGGCGAATTTATCAAGGAGGCTATGAAGGTCGCTGCCGATACTTAGTTCAAAGACTTGAAAAACAAAAATGGAGTTATGACAGCCATCAAGAGCATGCTGCTTTAAAAGTAGCCAGAAGGGTGGAATTGTCCGAGGGTGTGTCTCAGCAAGTACACCAAGACTTATCAGGCTGAGAATGTTTCTCACGTAATTTGATGAATCAGTAGACATGATGGATAAGGCCCAGCTGATTGTTTTCGTTCGCATGGCATTCAAAGACAACAACAAAGGACTTTCTCACTCTTTTGACACTCAAAGAGAAGAGGAGACAAGAGGCGAGGATGTATACAACAAATACAAAAGTTACGTGATTGAGAAAGACATTCCGATCAAGAAACTGGTTTCAATCACAACCGATGATGCACCATGGCTGGGTATCAAAACAGGCTTTGTTGCACTTTGCAGAAATGATCCTGAATTTCCCTCCTGTGTCAATTACCACTGTGCTATCCACCAGCAAGATTATTGCCGTTTCTCTTGTAATGACAGTTGTCAAGATTGTCAACTCAATTTGTGCCAGAACTCTGTAACATCACTTGCTCAAATCATTACTTGATGAGCTGAGCTTGATGCTGCCGACGGTGAACTAATTCTTGATGCAGATGTGAGGTGGTTAAGTCGAGGAGAAGTCCTCCAGAGATGTTTAGATCTGACACCTGAAATTGTCAGCTTTCTTTAATCAAGAAATGAGGTGTACATCAAGCTGCTGGAAAAATGCATGAGCTGAATCATGAACTGTAAGAGAGGGACAGTGACTCATGATAAGTGCAGTGAATGAGTTCAAGTTGAAACTGAGCCTCTGGTCCTCTCCGTTAAGAACAAAATTACTGAGCACTTCCAAAACGGGAAAAAAAATCCAACAACAGGTCAAACAGAAACACATTCTGTGACCACCTGTAAAAGGAATTCAGCAGACAATTTCAGGAGGTAGACAAGATGGAATAAATCACTATGCTAGTCTCAAATCCTTTTCTTCAAGTGGACATTGGAGACCTGATCGCACAATTTCAGCAGGTGTTTGAACAAAGCGGTGGATTTGACATGGAAATAATTGCCATGCAAAATGACAGAGCTGAAAGCTAGGCCAAGGGATAAAGACGTTTGGGGACTTGCAGACAGAGAGAAGTTGCCTCTTCTGACATCCTGCGCACTCACGGTGAAGGCCTACTTTGGTTCCACATACTTCCATGATTTGGCTTTTTCCCAAATGAAAATCATCAAGTCCAAGTATCGCACTCGTCTCACAGATGCCCACCTGACGGATTGTATGAGACTGTCCTTCTGAAACTATGATTCAGACTTCACAGCACTAAGAATAGGTGAGTATTATGTATAGTGTACATTTCTGCGGGGTTTAGTACAGTTGAATTTTTGAGAGGAGATCTTGTGCTGCAAAACATGTCCCTAACTACCCAAACTGGAAACATCATGATAGTAATCAAGACCCGCTGGGTCAAAAATCTGGACTCTGTTACCTAATAGCACTGCATCAGTGGGAAAATATGGATGGCAATAAATGCTAGCGATGCCTAATTGCCAAGCATCATTAAAAAAATATTTTAAGGACATTTTACTCAACTCATGGTCAATGAAGGAGTTATTATTAATGATGCAAAAAAATAAAAAAATATTTTCATGTCATCCTTTTATTTAAAATCTTAGTGCTGCTGACGTCATTACTAGAACTGGGGAATTACGGAGCCATATAATGTGGAGTAGCTCAACCAATATATAGTTCAAACTTCCTGGGTTACACCTTTACTCATGCCAGTTCAGCTGCCTTATACTATCTGCCTCAGTGACTCCTCCAAGACATTTCTACCGATGACACCACCAGTGCAGTTTAACTAGAATAAACACAAAGCTAATTCTTTTTAAACAGGCAGCACAGATCAGAACACGAGGTTTAAAAAATGGTGCACCAAATCGTCAAACTTGTAAGATCGCCCGTGCCACAGACTTCTTGGACTCAGGGAGATTGCTCTGGGGTGGCGTCAAGTGTAGGCCAAGTTTCGTGGGCAATGCAATATCAATATAATTGTACAAAACCCCAAAATAAGATTAAGATTGAATTGGGAATTAATTGAAGCTCGTGTCCTTTTCTTCATAGAATGATTTATAACCACTGCAGCAGATGGTACCTGAAGGTCAGAGAGGTGATAAATCACAGCAATTCATCGATGGGCACAGTTCCTCGTGACTCGTACAAAATGGCATTCGTAGCCCCCTGGAGCTCAGCAACTTCTTGGCCTTCCAGTCACTTGGCTACTATTGGTGCTCATGAAGGCCACGGAAAATGAGGCAGGATGCAACCTCAAAAATATATATGCATACCATCATGACAACTCTCCCTCCACTATCCTTGGGTGGGATTTTATAACCCCTCCAGCCGGTGGAACCTTCAGGTCCCGTGGAAATGAACGGAGATTTGAAACGGTTTGCAACCCATCGCAACAGGCCAGGAAATCCCAGCTTTTTATTTAAAAACATTACAGCTGGTTGCAGTTATTCTTTCAACATCCAGGATTATAGCTTTGCCTTTGCCACAGAAGCAGTAGATCCCACAATTGCTTCTCTGGTGATTTTTATTCATAGAATCCTTTAAAACCACCTAGCCATATCCTCGTGATTCCACAACACTCTCCAACATAGGACCTGGCAGCAAATCTGCCTTTCCCTCCTGGCATAGGAGTTCTGATGAATGAGGTGAATGATGTTAACAAAAAGCCTTTAAAAAAACATCTAATTAGAATAGCTGGAATTTAAACAAACTCATTGCTGTAAGCTTGCTACAGGAGGGCACTTGGTCAGCCTGCAACTCTCACATCCACCTGTATTCTCTTCCACCTCCAGTCAGATCTGCCTCAGAGCCAACTATGCTCCTAATCCTGACTTCGGCAACACATGACTCAGTATTAACAGCCCTTAAGGTGCACACAAGACTGCAGAGCCCACCTATGGAACTGCCTTGTATCAGAGTCTGTTGATTGCGAGGATCAGAAAGACCACCAACTAGGGAACTCCCAGATCTGACTCATTATGCAGCAGCACCTCTTCTCCATCACGTCACAGAATCATCACTGCGCAATGCAAAGCCAATGGACACATTATTTACAGACTGTAGACTTGCCTTTCAAAAGCGAATATATCCTGCTTCCACAATGTTTCTGCTGGGTACATAACTCTGTTTAAAAGAAAATCCCCCCGACCTTTTGTTTTGTAGATAATCTTAAATTTATGAATTTTAGTGACACTTTGACCAGTGGAAATATTTTTTCCCTCTCTGCCCTTTACAATTTTGAACACTTCTATCAGATACACTCTTAACCTTTGATTCTTAACCTTTGTTCTGATGAAAAGGGTCTCAGTTTCTGAACATGACCAATCCACGACTGTCCCTGAAATTTCCAAAGTAAAATTACAATCCCATGAATAATCAAATGGGACAACTATGAAATGAAAATCGCTTATTGTCACAAGTCGGCTTCAAATGAAGTTACTGTGAAAAGCCCCTAGTCGCCACATTCCGGCGCCTGTTCGGGGAGGCTGGTACGGGAATTGAACCGTGCTGCTGGCCTGCTTTCAATTGGTCTGCTTTGAAGAGTTGCCTTCAAAATAAGGTTGCAGGCAATTACCATTAGCTACTGAAATAAGCAATTATATGGGGATAGAGATTAATTTCAAAACCAGTCATTTAAGCCTATAACTTCTTTTAACTAATTTTGTGGAGATACTGCTGAATTAAGTACAGCCTAGCTCACCTAACGCCGGCCTATGGTGAAACCCTTCTCTGCAACAACTCACTCATCATTCAGCCACTTTTTCATGAGCGAAAAATAATCATTGTTTAAAAGATAGATTTAAAGAATGCTATTCCCTGTGCAATTCCAGCTTTGTTGTCATGCCCTCAATCCTCTGGGTATATTCGTTGACAACGTCCATTTCTATGAGCCAAGGATTAAGTCAGCGACAGATGCAGGCGTGCTTCTTCCCCTCTTCTGATATGACAACAGCTGCTACACCCCCGCTACTGCAGAAACATTTCATGTTGGTTTTAAAAACTCTGCTCTTTAGTTTAACAGCGTCACGAATAACCAAGAATTGGCATAAACGACTACCAGCATTTTGTGCTGTGTTGCCAGTATTAAATCCAGCGCTTAAACTAATTCTTTACCTAATGTACCTTGTAAAAGATTCACATAATTAAATCAAAGGTGACAGAGGGGCCGTTTAATCTCTGCTAACGAGCCCGAAATATGATTTCAGAATTTTTGAAGGATACATTTTTGGGTCCTTTTTGAAGCCTTCCAGCCATTTCTTATTAGCGTCGATCATTCCTTGAATAGAGCTTCTGTCCCCGTGTGTAATCTTGGAATGTGATTTCTGTAACATCTTTACTTGGTCACTGCGAGAAATAACATTAAATATGCAAATGTTAGCAAAACACCAACTTAAAATAGGGATCAACCATAAAAGATGATTTGTACAAATTTCCCACCTTTATTGTTGTGCCAAAATATACAAACAGGAAAACAACATCTGGGGCAAAATTCTCCGGTACCGGCGCGATGTCCGCCGACCGGCGCAAATCAGTCAGGCATCGCGCCGCCCCAAAGGTGCGGAATCCTCCGCATCTTGGGGGGCCGAGCCCTAACCTTGAGGGGCTAGGCCCGCGCCGGACTGATTTCCGCCCCGCCAGCTGGCGCGGAAATGACATTGCCGGGCGGCGCATGCGCGGGAGCGTCAGCGGCCGCTCACGGCATCCCCGCGCATGCGCTGTGGAGGGAGTCTCTTCCGCCTTCGCCACGGTCTCCACCATAAATGGAAAAGAGTGCCCCCACGGCACAGGCCCGCCCGCGGATCGGTGGGCCCCGATCGCGGGCCAGGCCACCGTGGGGGCAACCCCCGGGGCCAGATCGCCCCGCGCCCCCCCCAGGACCCCGGAGCCCACCTGCGCCGCCTTGTCCCGCCGGTAAGGTAGGTGGTTTAATCCACGCCGGCGGGACAGGCATTCTAGCAGCGGGACTTCGGCTCATTCGGGCCGGAGAATCGCGTGGGGGGGGGGGGGGCGCCGCCAACCGGCGGGGCGCGATTCTCGCCCCCGCCGAATCACCGGTGCCAGAGAATTCGGCAACCGGCGGGGGCGGGATTCACGCCAGCCCCCGGTGATTCTCCGACCCGGCGGGGGGTCGGAGAATCTCGCCCCTTAGGTCAGGTTGGTAACTCACTACCTTGCTTGTTAGTTGCTATTTCATTGTGGCCATTACCTAGGCAAGGCTCTTTTTGCCATTACTGATTATTTGGCTACCATTTCAATTGACCTAGAAGCTTACTGTTCGGATTTAAAAATGCTTTGGTGCATGTGCTCTGGTCCTTACAAAATAAACATTGGACACAGAAATAGCCAACTGCAAAAAGGTTGCATAGCAAGCTTAAGTAGCTGTACTTAGTTGTTTGACAACAATTCTTACTGTGGCCACATCTGACATATTTAACTTATTGAAAAGTAAGCTGTTAATATAGTCAATAGTATCAAACTGGCAGAAGAAGGTTTAAAAAACACAATAGGGATGTGGATATTTCCCCTTTCTCTCCTTCTACCTTGTTCTCCATTCACTTAAGGGTAGACTTTACTGGGCAGCACAATTGCACAGTGGTTAGCACTGTTGCTTCACAGCGGCAGGGTCCCAGGTTTGATTCCCGGCTTGGGTCACTGTCTGTGCGGAGTCTGCAAGTTCTTCCCGTGTCTTCGTGGGTTTCCTCCGGGTGCTCCGGTTTCCTCCCACAAGTCCCAAAAGACGTGCTGTGAGGTCAATTGGAATGTGAGGCGTGATTCTCCTGGCTCCGCGCCGGTGCGGAGAATCGGCGCCATTTGCGGCGGATGGGCCGAGAGGAAAAAGCAGAGTTCCGCCTGCGCCATCCACACCTGGTCGCTGCCGGCGGGAACTCTGCGCGAAGGGTCGGGGAGCGGCCTGTGAGGGGGGGGGGTGGGGGGCGGCTCCGTCCCGGGGGGGGTCTCCGATGGGGTCTGGCCCGCGATCGGAGCCCACCAATCGGCGGGCCGGTCTCTACCCCCCTCCCCCCCCCCGGGCCTACTTTGTTGCGCGTTCGGCCCCAGAACTCCCGCGCCATGTTGCATCGGGGCCACCGCGCATGCGCGGGTTGGCGCCGCCCCCAGTGCGTGCCAGGAAGTGAGGCTGGAGCGGCGTGAATGAGACTAGCTGTCTCACTCTAATATGCAGATCTGAAAAATACCGATCCCCGCAACGTCTCGTGAGATCGCGTTAGCTCTCGCGAGGTGTGGTGAGTCGGGTAGAGCTCCCGGCATCTACCAGCCGTGCCAACGTTCAGGCACAATGCGGCCGGTGGATCGCGCCCCAAATTGTTAAATATCTTTGAAATGTGGATTTGCAGGAAAATGAACAGGATGAGCTGGGAAGAAAAAGAAACAAATGATGAAATGCTGAGGGGAGTAAACGAATGGAGACATTTGCTGAATGCAATTAGGGAAAGAGACTGGGCAGGGCACATCTTAAAAGGAAACAGGCTAGTACGAGGCGTTGTGGAGGGAAGATTTCAAAGAAAAAAAAGAGGAAAGAAGTGGCCATCAATGTTGGATTGCTTGAAGATTGAAATCAGCTATCGGGAAATGAAAAGACTGGCACAGGACACAGAGACATGGCGAAGACTACAA